>NW_027362762.1:928981519-929144019 GCF_046119375.1 Phyllobates terribilis | reverse complement strand
AGACTCTCTACTGGCAAAAGCAATCTGGATACATCTCTAAGTAGTCATCAGAGGGATATTAATTACTGCCACGACTCCTGGATCTGACCACAACTTTTATGAGCCGCTTTAACCCTACTCATTCAGAAACCTGACTCATGGGGATTTACTCAGGGACATCATGGTATGGTCTAACGATCACAAATCAGGTATTCCATAAAGCAAGGAAAAAATAGGAACAAAGATGAAAAATTCTCAAAAATAATTCAATGTGCTACTGAAAAAAAAATATTCTATCCCATCTTGTAGGCAAAGTTTAATTAAAGGGTTAAAAAAAAACAATTCTAACATTCCGGAATGTTGCAGAAAGATGATTAAAGGCTCAAAAATAAATAAATAAATAAATATGAAATTAACAAAAAAAAAGTATTTTAAAAAGAAAAAGAATTGTGTTTTATCCAACAATTTGTAAACGCATTAGGATTGTAGCCGGTGGCACTGTTGCATTGAGTTCAATGAAACAGATCAGCTTTAGAGCGAAGTGGTGAAAAACGGTACTGCAAGTGAAACGTAAATCCAGTTTGAAATGCACAACCTATAGAAATGGTCAAAAAAAGGTTCAAGTCATAAAATTGATCAGATTGGGTTAACAAAAGGATCTGCTGGATACAAAATACTCAGATGTTATGTGACTCTGTGACCTGTTGGCAGCTGAAAAAGAAATACTAAATTGTAGGATCATGAACGTCCTAAAACAAGGACGACATCTGTACAAGACATTATACAGAGGTGACAAGTTCTTGATCTATTCACCATATCAACGCTCAAAAAGCGGAGACAACATGACGACCTTATGGCCCCTATAGACTTACAGCAGTAGAGGCAGGAAGACCATATCTACCAGGAACCACCCAAATAAGATTGGGGTCTGGCTAGTGTAGATTATAACATTCTCAAACAGATTTCACCCTAAATTTACACCCCTGATATAGGTCGAAACATGACAGCAGCTCCATAGGGGCTTCCTTAGGGTGGGCACGACGACACTGCCTTGGAAAACCAAGAGTCATTTTGGAGCATTAAGATGAGTGAGAGCTTATGGTGGTAAATAGGGTGTAGTAGAGACAGCAATCTAACTTGGTCACATGGACTTTGCTCAATAACGAACCCTCCACATCATACGACAACGTTGGGGAGATTATTCCCTGAATGGGCAAAAGATGCAATACCTCTCATGGCCGCTACACAATGTAAGGAGTTCCACCAGTTTTCATGTGCAGTAGCCCCTTCAATCAACTGATCATTGGGAGGTAGGGGTTTGTCAGGAGTCAAACCCCCAGGACTTGTCCTACAGAAAGGTAATTGATATTAAAGTCATGGAAAAACATCTGTTGTCTGGTGAAAACAAGTGATCCAAGCTATCCACAGAATCCGTGGAGGTCCGATTGGGAACAAAAGACTCTCCACACCTTCACAAATCATAGGATGAGCTCAATTACTGGAGAAGGACATCATAGTTGGAAGAACAAAGGAACAAGGCAAAGAGGAAGACCAGCAACCTAATGGCTTGATACAATCAAGATAACAGCGGAGAAGACCCTGGTGGACCTATCTAGGCTTGTATAAGATCGGTCTTCCTACAAAGCATTCATCGAGATCGAGCTGAAGGATGTTAATAATAATCTTCCTCTAATGGCTTAGAATGTCCTAGAGAGGCATGTGAAAAATTACCAAAAATAGACAATCCTTTTAAAGAGTTTGTCACCGATCAAAATCAACTTTATGGCAAGATCCTTCCATAAGAAGTAGTCATTCAGAATTAACGAGAAGACTTGGCCACTATTCCTCAAGGAATGCGTTACACTGCTGTAAATATCTCATTTGTGATGGAAATTCTTCATCTGTTTTTCAGAAATTCTCCACCGTTCGCGTGATCAGCTACTCGTAACGCTGCCTTCCAACATTAGGAGTCATTAACATGCAAATTCTCTACGGTTATCAGTCATTAGGGTTTTGCCCTCTGTTACTCTGAGGCTTATTCATCACACGGGCAGTATCGGAGACTCTCTAAGTAATAGTCTTTATGGATTTACATACGAATTGAGGGGATTTAGGACAGTAATGAATGGCCCTCATTCTGGCAACACTGGGAGCACGCGTGGGGGGTAATGACTCGGCCTTGATATTTACTTAACAGCATTCAAGAAAAAAAGAAGGTATTGAAGTAGAGTTGATCTGATCTCCTAACAGATAATTCTGGATGATTCACACTCATAGAAGATACTACAGATGCCACAGGGGTGACCTTTCGGCCTTCGACAGGCCAAGTAACTGAAAAGGAGCTTCATAGATGGTGCTGGTTTATTCGGTTATAGATGGTTGACATGGATAGAAGGAAGCCTTCGAAAAAAGGCGTCGTGTAATACCCCATCACGCCTGAAGGGTTCACTTCTGATCACCAAGGGTTTCAACAATTCGACTCAGTGATCCACTGCAAAAGGGGTTGTCTCATCAGCATAAATGGAAAAATATCAAAATTATTGTAAAAAGCAGCAACTTTTCATTTTACTGCCTATTAAAAATTCTCTGTTTTCAAGACCAAATGGAGGGATTTTTATTTTTCTAGGTTTGCAGCACTAGAGAGTGTGCACGGTTAGGACCAGTGGCTCAGCCATGCCGCCAACCTGAGCTGTCAATCAGGAGCACACCTTCCCTCAACAAACAGGAAACAGAGAGGCAGGGGAGCGGTGTGCTACTGAACAATCGATATTAAGAAAACCTCTGACCCTTGATAGATCATCAGATTGACCACGGGTCTGCAGTTAAGAGATGGTGTTGCCTCTCCTTTCTCTTTTTATAGATCAGGAGAGAAAACATTTGCTCTTTTAGTTCTGATTGGATTATGCATTATGGTTTTACCTATTTTTTTTCTCTCCCATCTCTCGGTTTACCTTGATGGACACATCTTTGTGTTTTGAACCATACTGTAACTATATCAGATAATGAGGTTTCTATTCCAAATAATCGACAATCAATGAAGTACCCCCAAGGATTATCAGTCAACTCCGCTTTTTCGAGCATCTTAAAGGGCACATAATACCACATTGAGTTTCCTCCCAACCTCCTTTGTTCCGAGGATAGATTTGAAGAATACAAGAAAATTTAAAAAAAAAAAAAGATAAATAAGATCCTGGGGGACCACAAGACCACAAGATGAAATAAATTTTGATTTCTAATTTCCATTTAAAGAAGTAACAGAGATTTTAAAACTAAGTTTTCCAAGCTTCCCTGACTATAATATATTTTATAACATATCAGCATCTTGTCAAATCCACCCTATGAAAGGGTTAACTCGGCTCTCGCTAATATAAAAGCTGGAGATGAAAAGTAGCCTGCATGAATTCAGGTCGGAGCACAATGGAAGGAATCTATAATACATAATGCATCTCTTAGCTGCAGGAAGAAGATCACTTATGCATAGCCTTGGGTTCCCCGGATTTATTACGCTCCATTTGTTAATCTTCACACCCCGCACCCCTGGGAGTCTCTTTCTTTCTTCCCTAAACACCGACTGGGCCCCAGAATAGTTTTGTGTTACAGCTGCAGCATATTTCTCTGGGTTTTACGTATTTATGTAACCGGTCATACAGGTTTTGTAGATGAGCCACAATGGTCTCATAGTATAACGAGACTTCCAAAACATTTTGAAAATATAATTTGTTTATATTTTTTGTTGCGGATGAATCATCAATTGCGACTTTTTTTTTCTTTTAAAGTCTTTTTATGCAAATGTTCTGGAGTGATTTTATGTAGGTGTCACGTAGGAGACATCTCCAGAGTGGGGACATATCACCCTCACATTGAACATATGGGGTTAATTATAACTGGGAAACTGAGAAACTTGATTATAACTAGGGAAGTGAGAGGGAGCCGACACTTCAACCTCCATTTAAGTATGGACCTACTGCAGTGATCAGGTAATTACAGCAGAGATCTTCTCTGACACCAGCTAACAAGACTCGGATTTGTTTACGCAGAGGCGGAGAAGTACACTTCCAAGGCAAGAGCTTCCTCTGTTCAAAGCACTTATCTCAGACTTTTGGGAACCAGTGGTCAGTAGTGATGAATATTGAGGTTTACATCGACCTGATATTTATGGGAGATTTATTTTCAGCGTCATAGTGAAGCGACGAACATAACACATTCACGTACATAACTGCAAGGCCATTCTAACCCCTCCAACTTAATATCGCTTCGGATGGATGATGCTATCCATGTCATGTTTCATCTCTATAGAAAGGTAAAACAGCGATCGGAAACGGACAATATCTCCCGCATGGGACCTCCAGGAGCAAAGACATCCTGAAAGTTGGGGATCTGGATTTCCTAAAAGATGTAGAACATCCCACAACCAGCCCCCAAATGAGCTCTCCAAGGGGAGGTATGTGGGCGTAACCTTGATCTAATAAAAATCTGAGTTTAAGTTAAGTTTTGGTCATTTGTCAGTCCTGGAAGGTACAGCTTGCCATGGGTTCTGTCTATTTTCCTAAGGCATATCTCCTCCGCCAAGCTATTTCCGTGACATGAGGTTTAGTACTTTACTTTTGCTATCCCTTTTATCCTATCTGATTGTATAGAACGTATTGCTTTGTTCACATTTTGTAACATCTTTGTATAGTGTTGTTTTGTTTTTTTTGTTTTTTTTTTAAAAGAAACACTGCCTACCTTTCCGGATTTATTATATAAAATTGAATAGCTCTGCTCCCCTTCCTCTGTAAACCGAACCCCTGTAGTCATACGCTACCTGTAACGGGTGTCCAATCGTCAAGTGTAAACGATTGGTGGTGGCAGCTAGTAGTTCTTAGTTTTTGTGGAGTTGGCAGTGACCGTACCGGGGTGTATATAATTAATATACACCATGCGCTGGAATCAGAGGTGTATATACCATACGCTCATTGAGTTCCCTAATAACCGGCCTAGTAGTGGAAACAGCCGGGGCCTCGTCCATCACTCCTCAATCAATTGCGTAATTGTCCTGACGATTGGAGGCAGCGGGGGTGAATTCTTTTGACAAACTGGTGGCAGCGGTAGGATCTGCACGATTCCCATTGCTGCTTTCTGTGACAGACGGCATGACATTTTTGTGTAAATTTTATTAATCGCAAACTATGCAACTTTTTACCTTTTTTGGACCTTTCAAAAAAAAATAAATAAAATAAAACCGCATTTTTCATTTTACACAAAATTCATAAGCAGTGTGCACTTTGACGAATTCGGTGCAAAAAATAAATCAACGATCACCAACTAACAGAAAGTTAATACAAAGAAATTTCAGCTCCTTAGGCTAACATTAGAAACTTTATTGTACCATGATTCAAATGTTAAAAACACTCAAAATTAAAGAAACCATAAGGGATGAAAAAAAAGAAACAAGTGACAAAAAGAAAACCACGCCAAAAGATGAAATTAGGCTTTTTCTCTAGATCAAGAGGACTATGTAGTCCTATGGCATGATAACCAAAAAAACAACACAGGCTTTTCCCCCATGCCATCAAGACTGCAGGCAATATTCCTCTTGTGGCACCCCAGGTTCCTCCTACCTTATGCAGGAAATATACTTTTGATTGTCCTTCTTGCTATTGGCTGCAAAGATGATCATTACTGCCCCCAAAAAGGTCGGAAACCCACAGAAGTAAAAATACATACTACATGCAGACACTGCTATTTTCAGAAGTCAACCTGCCAAAAATAAAGATTTGGGCAAAGATCCAGCTGTGCGTTACCACCACTAGACCACCATCCCATATGCAATATGTAGATATGACTGCTAACTGTGGATGGTCCAACATTACTATATTGCATGAAAGTCAAAAGGTCAAACATGACCACAATGATATGTGGCTTCTGATGGCAGACGCTACAATCCCCAAGTTACAACTAAACATCTATGATGACAGTACAACATGGAGCCCTCGGCCATAATACATGCACAAAGATGGAAGAGGATACAGTGGAATATGCTCACGTCTCACCATCGGTGTTGTAAAACATCACAGACCTTCAGAAAATCAAAGTGAACGTCTCCAGATGCCAAGTGGAGGGCTTTAGATCTCGAGAGCCGCGTGAGAAGCATTTGGTGCACATGACAGATAACCAGGCTTACGTGTTCCCACCTCAGGTGCTCAGAAATTACTATAAGGAAACCCAGATGAGACGTTGACGTACAGTACACTGTGGGAAATCTTTATAGGAAGGGGAGGTGGATCCATCTGTGAACGTTTATATGAGGAAGCTGAATTAACCACAAGACCGTATGCGCCCATCAACCTGCAAAGTTTCCAAACCTTCATCGGTTAATCCCAAACATGTTCGGGTGGCTGTAATCTAAGTGGATTATACATGGATGGGAATTATTTGCTACATCAATTAAAAAAAGCACAATTTACCCATGGTCATAAAGAATGATTCGCCAAGATCCTTGTCCTGTAAAGCCCTCAATTCAGACTTGACGGGCTGCACGGTAACTTGTGGAGATTGCGAGTGGACTCTCACAATGACTGAAAGAAAGTCCATAAAACAAAGCGCAGGACAAGGGGCTAAATCTGACAGCCCCTGATCCACCTCCGGAGGTGTCTGTGTAACCGCAGGGTGTGGTGACAGTCACAGATCAGCTTCTCATTTCCTGAAAATGTGCAAAAACAAGAAAATAAAAGCCATCACCAGTCACCGTCAAGGCTTCCTAAACAGTAGCACTGAGCTGTCAAAACCTAGCAGCCCTTAAATAGAGTGGAGATCATCACCCCCGAGTAGTCCTCTTATCAAACTCCTATAAATACTAATTAAATCAGTTTTCAATATATATTGGATTCTCAAAAACTTGGGTGACAACCAATTTGGTAGGTATGAAAGCTTCCACATGGGTTGTCACATCACTTCTGGACTCCTAAACGTGAAATATACCTCATTATGTAGTGACCCCACCCCAAACCTATTCTTCACCAATTCGGAGAATAGGAAAGGTGGAAGACAAAGTGGTGTCAAATTTGTTTGTGACATGAAACATCCCCAATCGGAGGTTTTTATCTCATTGCTTAGGCGGTGTTCACATTACAGCTCAAAGAAATGGTGGTCTAAGGGCGGCACGGACTTACAATGGGGCCTGTAGGGTTTCGTTCTAGTTTCTATGATTTTGAAGCACTTTTCTTTCTATCAAATCTGACAACAGAGGCTCCAAACGTAGTGTGGACAGAATCTTAGGTCGTAGATGAAAATTGGCCAAATACACAAATTTCGCCAAATTAGCCAATCTAGGGAATACAGAAAACATAGCTGTCGGCCGAACAGCTCTCTCTCCAGACTCCCCCTCCATATACTGAAGCGCTCTCTCTGCGTTCTCTACGAGAGCGCCAATGCCAGACTCCTCCTCCGATCGTATCATCAGTCCCATCAGACATGCTGAATCCTCCTGCCCCACAACTTCATTTGTCGGTGGGAGAGTTGGGAAGATCCCATACACATTAGATTTACAATTGAGCCTGCTGATATATATATTCAGACGACAGTCTAATGCGTATGGGGACCTCACACCTCTCTCCGGTCAGATAATATTGGGGGAGATCAGAATTGTGTAGGTGAAGTTACTACAAGTCTTTAATAATATTATTTTTTTCATAAAGGCCAAAATGGACCTTTTGGGACTTGGGTGCGATTGCAACCTCTGCAGCCCCACCCCACCAAGTCTTTGTGCCATTTGGCAGGGAATGGGGGGGGGGGAATTTAGTGGCACTTTTTGATATTTTTTTTTATTATTTTTATTTATTTATTTTTTTTAATGCAGCAGGTCATTTTCCGAGAAGAAAAAAAAATGTTAAAAATCAAAAATCCAGAAACCTGCAGAGAGCGCACTGTCTCCATGCGTGTGTTGCCCTCAGTTGGACTCTGTACTGAGCTTATGAGTCTATGACCAAAACAGGATCTCTGTGGTGAGACTACAAATCACAGCACAAAACAAGAATTCTGCAAAGTTCAGCGCACATGACTATGTGACTTATTGCTAGTAGAGTATTTAAAGTATTTGTATGGAAGGCCGCATTCTTGGCGGTCACGTCACACCAGTAATATACTGCATAATGGGACAGGACATCTGTGACCACAGTGCAGATGATCTTCACATGTTCACACCGGGGTCAGGGGAAGGCGAGACGCCACATACACAATACTAGTAAATATTTGCTTGTGCAAGTCATTCAGCCACGGATATTTTCTATCTGCCTATGGAGAGACCCATGGAGATTTTTGGCAACCCCCCCGACTCACCGACCAATATGAGCAGACACTGTAAAGGGTCGCTCTACCGGGACCGGCAGCTTTCAACCGTTTTCTTTTAACAGTAAGAGTAGTTTCCCTACAGCGCCCCCAGTGGAGAAATTAAGCATTACAAAGAGCCCATTCACACCAATAGGCCTACGGTACATGAGAGTGGGGCATCTACACCAGACAACTCCTTGCACTGAGCCCTCAACTTTATTAAGACCCGCCGATATGTATGGGGATCTTCCAACTAAAGGACGACCACACACCTTAGATAGCTCCTTTTCCGCCCCCACTATTCCCCACAATCCTATAGATACGACTTTTAGTTGAACCAAGCTTACTTGTGTTTCCAAAGGAGGGCAAGTCATGTGACAAAAAAAAAAGGATTGGGCATATCAAAGCTAAACTGCCCAATCCATCTCCCCCTCCCCAACATCTGCCATCATGGGAGAGCCAGGACATGGCCATACACATTAAATGCTTTGAGAAGTCCTACAAACCATTTCTTGAATTTGTATACAGTGCTGGCCAAAAGTATTGGCACCCCTGCAATTCTGTCAGATAATACTCAGTTTCTTCCTGAAAATGATTGCAATCACAAATTCTTCGGTATTATTATCTTCATTTAATTTGCTTGCAAGGAAAAAACACAAAAGAGAATGAAGCAAAAATCAAATCATTGATCATTTCACACAAAACTCCAAAAATGGGCCGGACAAAAGTATTGGCACCCTCAGCCTAATACTTGGTTGCACAACCTTTAGCCAAAATAACTGCGAACATCCGCTTCCGGTAACCATCAATGAGTTTCTTACAATGCTCTGCTGGAATTGTAGACCATTCTTCTTTGGCAAACTGCTCCAGGTCCCTGATATTTGAAGGGTGCCTTCTCCAAACTGCCATTTTGAGATCTCTCCACAGGTGTTCTATGGGATTCAGGTCTGGACTCATTGCTGGCCACCTTAGAAGTCTCCAGTGCTTTCTCTCAAACCATTTTATAGTGCTTTTGGAAGTGTGTTTTGGGTCATTGTCCTGCTGGAAGACCCATGACCTCTGAGGGAGACCCAGCTTTCTCACGCTGGGCCCTACATTATGCTGCAAAATTTGTTGGTAGTCTTCAGACTTCATAATGCCATGCACACGGTCAAGCAGTCCAGTGCCAGAGGCAGCAAAGCAACCCCAAAACATCAGGGAACCTCCGCCATGTTTGACTGTAGGGACCGTGTTCTTTTCTTTGAATGCCTCTTTTTTTTCCTGTACACTCTATGTTGATGCTTTTTCCCAAAAAGCTCTACTTTTGTCTCATCTGACAGAGAACATTCTTCCAAAACGTTTTAGGCTCTCTCAGGTAAGTTTTGGCAAACTCCAGCCTGGCTTTTTTATGTCTCGGGGTAAGAAGTGGGGTCTTCCTGGGTATCCTACCATACAGTCCCTTTTCATTCAGACGCCGACGGATAGTACGGGTTGACACTGTTGTACCCTCGGACTGCAGGGCAGCTTGAACTTGTTTGGATGTTAGTCGAGGTTCTTTATCCACCATCCGCACAATCTTGCGTTGAAATCTCTCGTCAATTTTTCTTTTCCGTCCACATCTAGGGAGGTTAGCCACAGTGCCATGGGCTCTAAACTTCTTGATGACACTGCGCACGGAAGACACAGGAACATTCAGGTCTTTGGAGATGGACTTGTAGCCTTGAGATTGCTCATGCTTCCTCACAATTTGGTTTCTCAAGTCCTTAGACAGTTCTTTGGTCTTCTTTCTTTTCTCCATGCTCAATGTGGTGCACACAAGGACACAGGACAGAGGTTGAGTCAACTTTAATCCATGTTAACTGGCTGCAAGTATGATTTAGTTATTGCCAACACCTGTTAGGTGCCACAGGTAAGTTACAGGTGCTGTTAATTACACGAATTAGAGAAGCATCACATGATTTTTCAAACAGTGCCAATACTTTTGTCCACCCCCATTTTTAGGTTTGGTGTGGAATTATATCCAATTTGGCTTTAGGACAATTCTTTTTGTGTTTTTTCATTGATCACAAATTAAATGAAGAGAATAATACCAAAGAATTTGTGATTGCAATCATTTTCAGGAAGAAACTGAGTATTATCTGACAGAATTGCAGGGGTGCCAATACTTTTGGCCAGCACTGCATATATGAAAGAATCCTGTCACATTTCTTTGATTCTTTTCTTAAAAGGGAGGAATTAAACCTCTCAACGTAACTGTAAATAGAGATGAGGGGTAAATTGAGATAGGCGGGGGGGGGGGGGGGACAGGACAATTTAAGATTCAAGGCAGAGCAGAGACCGCCATCATCACAGATAAGATGAAGCTAAAGAAAACTTAAACCAATTAAGATGCATGTAAATCGGGCTGGAATCCCTTTGAGTATTCGGGGCACTAAGTGGACAGAAATGTGAGTTAACAAAACAGGATTAGGAGGGAGTACTCAGCCAAGATTACTAACCACTAGAGAGGAGACCCCCTCAATGGGGGCAAGAAAGTGTAGATTTAGGATTAACCAATCTTAAAAATAACTTCGACCCTTTTCTCAAGATCAACATTTGAAGAGCGTGGTTACGGTAGCATGAATCAAAAACGACGGTTAACCTTTAAAAAGGGAACCTGTCAACTAATTATTTTTTATCTCACAAATAGTACACTTTCTAATATACCAGTCGGTGAAGACAGATTTCCACATTACTGAGATTGGAGATGACAGTTGGTGCTCATAAAGTTCTATGGAGAAGGGAGGAGCTAGAGGCAGACACCAACATTCCGCTGCTAGTTCTACTAAAGTGACAGTTACAGCTCTCCATAGAACTTTATGAGCACTAACTGTCATCTACCTCAGTAATGGGAAAGTCTGTATTCACTTGAGAATTTTGATCAGTCCATGTGGAGAAAGAAGATTTTGCTCAAAAGAGGTGTAAAAAAGTTGCATATTTTCATGTGCACTATAAAAAAATTAAAATGACTTATTCTTTAAGGTAAAATACTTCTGACAGGTTTGCAAGATGTAAAGAACAGATAGAAAAGAGTAATACACTAAAATCTGACTACACGGGGTTTTGTTTGTTGTCTGTTGCCATAAAGACCGTTATTATCTATATAGGTGCTGTACTAACAAAAACATTGGGAAAAAACTGACCGCAAAGTTGTTTTGTGTTTTATTTTTGATGCACTGGGACAATAAAAAAAAAGAACACGCAGAGGACAAGTCCTTTAAGCATATTTAGCAGAGACGTGTCACTATATCAGAGGATGGAGAGCTGGCACCAAGTCCGACACCAGAGTTCAGGATCAGTCACGTGTTTCCTCAGATATATGGTACAAGAGTCTTTGCGGTTTACGGGAACATTGCTTCCCCTATAAATATTACATCATCACACAGAGATTTTTATCATTGTTCTCTAGAGCAAAACAGTTTCCATTTCTAGTGCAATAAATATTTCACTGGTCGCTGCTGGTTACAGAAAGCGGTGAACTTCCGAAATAGATTTAGGAGATATGCTTCCTATGACAACTACTCCGGTAGAGAGAGAGAGAGACACGTACAGTATATACAAATACGTGTTGTGTGTGTATACATACACTTACAGTTAGTCTTGTGTTCCAAATGCTTCAGACAGTGCATAATACACATCGCTCGGCTGCTGCAGAACCTCCTAATACACATCACTCAGCTGCTGAAGAACAACATTTTAAACATCTCCGCAGACTTTTATTTTTTATTTTTTTAAGACCATTTATTTTGGATCAATGTTGGACAGGAATCTCCTCTTACCCTTCATAAAGAGGTTCTGCAACAGCTGAGGTGTGTATCACATTTTGTAGAACAAAAGAGTACTAGATCCGTACTATAAATTTTAAAGAAAATCTGAATCTAATAACTTTTGTGGACTTTCCATATTTTCCGAGCCGGTAGTCCTGTGATTTCATATGGTGGAGGAACTCCGCACTGACTTCTTACATTCTTATAATTTACAGTAGGGGACGCGTTACCCTGCATATACCGTACATAAGATTTGTCAAGGTCTTAGAAATAAGAAGCAGCTAAGTAGAATTTGTAGACGTTCCTGAGAAAGCTGGGTGACGTCCACCTCTACCTCTAGAGGAGCGAGACATGAAGCTGGGTGACCTCGCTCCTCTAGAGGTAGTGGTGGACGTCACCAAGCTTCATGCCTCGCTCCTCTCGAGGTAGAGGTGGACGTCACCCAGCTTCATGTCTCGCTCCTCTAGAGGTAGTGGTGGACGTCACCAAGCTTCATGTCTCGCTCCTCTCGAGGTAGAGGTGGACACATGAAGCTGGGTGACGTTCACCTCTACCTCGAGAGGAGCGAGGCATGAAGCTGGGTGACATCCACCTCTACCTCGAGAGGAGCGAGGCATGAAGCTGGGTGACATCCACCTCCACCTCGAGAGGAGCGAGGCATGAAGCTGGGTGCCGTCCATCTCTACCTCTAGAGGAGCGAGACCTGAAGCTGGGTGATGTCCACCTCTACCTCGAGAGGAGCGAGACATGAAGCTGGGTGATGTCCACCTCTACCTCTAGAGGAGCGAGACATGAAGCTGGATGACACCAAACCAACATTACACTTAAAGGTGACATTATAAAAGGCAAATCTTTACCTGAGTAGTTTTCGCCCGGCGCCCATGCATGATGTTACTATGGCTGAGCTTCAAGTTTGTAGCCCCCTCGGACAGACAGTGTGACTTCCTGCAGGGGAGGGTGTTGTAGTTGCTGTAGGACGGCGCCTCATTGACCGAAGCAGCTGACGTTTTGTATTGGACAGACTCTGGTGAGTGAGACACCAAATTTCGACAGTAGATCATAAACTTATTCCTGGGGACACCGTTGATGGTGGCGAGCTGGCTCTTCTGAGGGTACAAGTCTGTTAAGGAGTTGGCACGTTGGGAAGAGTCCAGCTGGGTGGGAGAGTCTCCAGGATCAATCCTTATGGTTTCTTCGCAATCCTTCTCTTCAGTGGAACATAGAATCTCCTCGGTGCTCGTTAGGTGTTCTTGGCTCAGGTCCGAGAGTGAAAATTCGAGGCTGTCTTCCCTCCATATGTCGGCTGATTTGGAGCGCTTCTTCTTAAAACTGGCAGTATCCAAGAGGGTGGGCCCGTTGGTTATGTACAGCTGAGATCGACCGTTTCCGTCAGGGTAGTAGGCGGATTCCTCACCGTAGAGTCTACCTTCTTCAGAATCCTGCATACTCTGGACGGAGGCCGCGGTGAGGACTGTGCTGCTGTTCAAGCTAGGAGTGACGGAAGAATCTGTGTGATAGGAAACGGGTCTCATGCCCATGTCTGCCCATCCTCGGCTGTCGTAGTCATCGAGGGTGCCATCCTGAGAGTAGGGTTCCATGCCATTTTCTGCAAGAGACTGTGGGATACTGGGAGTACTACTTGACCTGTTGCTAACTTCTGAATTACGGTGCACCGGTTTCCCAGAAGAAGCATGCCTCGTACGGCGCGAAGCTTTGTTGGAGATACGGAGAGAGCGAGAGGTGTGCTTGCGGCCCAGGCTTGGGTGCTCTTTACCGTACAAAGCTTGCTCTACATTTTGGCTTTCTGCGTTTCCCATGATTTCACCGTCTGAAAAAAATATAAATAAAAAAAAAATTACTAATTGTATCCAACAACGACGGTGCAGCATAATAAACCTTAGCGCTTAGCTTCAAGAGTTTTCCGATGCTGCTCGCTTCCACATCGGTGGAGAGCGGTGCCATCAAGGACGTTACGACCCCACACATCTGCCGAGACCAATACTTGCCGATTGTGCACGCGTCTTGGCAGGAGTGTGGAGGTTGCAATGTTATCGCCACAGGAAAATGTTAAAATGACCTTAAAAGGGGTTCTCCAATGCCACTCAGTTCCACATCAGGCGGCGTAATGCGTTGATGATGTTGGGTCTACAAGTGCCTACCAGGACATTCCTGTAAGCCTCCTGCAGATGGCCGTCCCAGTGGCATGTATATTATGGTGGCAAGTCTAAACCATGCCTTCCTTGCCTTTCCTTTGGCATAGGGAGCAGTGCCAAGTCTATACCCCGCTTTCACAGCAATGAAGTAGCCATATTGAATTCAGGAGGACCAATAGGTCAGGTAGGGTAGGGGAACTATCCATGACTAATGTATTATTACTTTTCAACGCCAGGGTGGAGGGTCGCTTTAATTTACCATTAATTTCAACATTCACAGAAATATCTAAAACAGCACCTCACTAGTCCACGGGCCTTGTCTGGTATTGCAGCTCGGCTTCATTTAAGTGAATGAGGCTAAGCTGCAATACATACAACCTGTGGACACATATGGCGCTGTTTTTTTTTTTTTAAGAAAACAGTCATTTCTAATCCTAAACAACCCCTTTAAAATAGAAAAACTGATTGCACCTGCTGCGTATTATAGCACGCAGGTAATATGTGCACAACAGTAACAATTAACGACAGTAGACAAAGAATGGAATTCAGACGAGACAATATAAAAAGGAGACTAATATATTCCAACACAGCAATTATATAATACATACACGTGTCACTCAGACAACACAAATGACGAGGTCTAATTAAAGCTTAATGATTTAATAAATGTAACAGTTTAATGTTCTCATTAGGATAATGCTGGTGCTATTGACTAAGCATCGGAATGCAACAGCATAATGTTTTATCTAAAGGAAATGCATAAAATATTTTTATTGGTAAAAAGAAAGATATGTAACTTTTCAGAATAAGGGTACAGGAGGAATAACACAATTTCTGGCCATAATTGGATTTGTATCCGGCATTTTGAACAGTTTTCCCCACTGCAGGCTCCATCTCTGCAATCCACTCTGAGCTGGTGGGAGACTATTTGCTACGAAGTCTCCCATACAAACCACACAGAGGTTTTCCTGCTCTTCATTCTTTAGTTAGCACACAGACAAAAGCAGCATTGGCATGGAAGACATTATATAACAGGTCTGAGCTGTGTAGATGTGAATCCAGCTCAGCGATTAGGTAAAAGACTTGATAGAAAGCTCAGAGAGGTATTTTATGAGTCTGCCTCTGCTCCTCTTCCATAGACTAATCCATAGCAATCGACAGAAGACTGAATTGGCCATTCATTTTTCAGAGTGAATGATGAGTTCAGGAGAAGGGGGGAAAGAAAGAAGTGGCTCATAAATGGGGAAGGAGGCAGAATTTTCTATAATTAATACTACAAATTTTTCTTCTATTCACCTGTACTATTGACTTATGCAAAGTCTGTTGACAGTAGAATTCCCATTTTTAAAAAAAATTAACTCTTTAAAAACTAAGCTTAAAAAAATAGTCAATTTAAAATAATAATAAAAAAAAAAAAACACTTTGCAAATTCCTCAGAAAAGGGAACTTGTCACGCGATTCATGCTGTCCACACCACGGATAAAATGAATCAGAGCCTGGCTACACAACTGCATCAAGGTAAAGCTGCAAAAATAAAATAAAAAAAACTAAGAAATAAAAAAAAAAAAAATACAAGAAGTTCATAAATATACTAACTAATCAAAGTGAAAAAAAACACCAAAAAGGGGAAAAGTAGATTCAGACCAACCGCATTTTCCCAGCATCTCAACGCATTTTACAATTTTTCGCCATTTGTACAAAGCAAACAAAAAGTAGCAAGAAAGTAAAAGGTGAAGTAAACTATCCGCGATGCATCCCAGACGTAGTGCAGCTATTTGCAGCGTCTGCCACAAATCGGTCAGTCAGATGGAAGTAAAGTATAAGGGAAGTTTCTCAAAGGGAAAATGGATGGGTGACCTCAATTAAAAGGGAAAGTCTCGACAAGGCAGAGTGACCGGTGACAAGTCCGTTGATGCAAGAGGATAAAAGGACGCTGTCACTTCCCCTTGAGGTAGATTCAACCGTTGAAAGCTTTTCCGCTGACAGAATAAAAATGTATGAATGTGAAAGAGCAATGCCTATAGGGAAAGATCTAATGTCTGCTTCAAGTGCACGGAGCGCGCTTACAATGAGGCTTTCATCACGGAGGGCAGCACAGAGGAAAAAATATACAGAAAGCTGCGCACCTCTGGGGACATTCTGCCTTTTAGGAAAATGAAGTGAATATAGAGGGTTTAAAAGGAAGCCATCAGCAGGTTTGTGCTACCCTGACTAAGGGAATGAAGTAGGCACTGAAAGCCCAATTCCACGGCTGTTTTTCAGTAAAATTAGTGTTTTAATCAGCAGCGTGAAGAAAGCACTCGAGTGCTCCCTATTACGCGAGCGTGCTGCCGGGGCATGAATACTAGGTCTCATTGCAGCAGAAAGGGAGGGTGTTTTACACAGATCTCCACAATGTGGAAAGAAGATAAAGTATCTACAGTCTCAGGGAGGGGAGAGAAAACATGCTACAGAAGAGAAGGAAAGCCAAGGGAGAGGAAATCAGTGCAAGATATTAGACAATGATATGAGTTAATGAAGAGAGCAGCACTCAGGAAAACAGGCTTTACATACAGCCTGTATTACGGAGAGAGACGCTCCCACAAGAGAAAAATCTGAAACTTGCATCTGGCAGCACAATAGATATCAAGGGGGTCTGAAAATGAATGAAGATTGCACATTGAAATCTAGAGCAATTTTATTAACTAAAGACAACCACTAACCACTGTAAAAATATATTTATCCCTCTTCATTGTCAAAACTGTATTTAGCCTTTATTACTTTGAATTTGAGAGTTTATTGAATGGACTAGGGCTGATGGACTCATTAATTCCTTAAAGTGAATCTGTCAGCAGGTTTTTGCCGTGTATTCTGACCGCGGCATGATGTAGGGGCAGAGACCCAGATTCCAGCGATGTCACTCACTGGGCTGTGTGTTGTACTTTTGATTTAAAAAAAACCCACAAACACAGTTTACTCTGCTACAAATATAGCAGAGCTCAGAATGCTCAGCTCTGTATAACCCCGCCCACACCACTGATTGGCAGCTTTCTGCCTATGCACAGTATACACAGAAAGAGGCCAATCAGTGGTAATAGCGGGGTTATACAGAGCTCCTGATTAAGGAGGACTACATGGCAGCAGGTTTACTAGTCATGTATTGATAATCTCCTGGTTACAAAACTGATTTTATCTAAATTACAGCAAGCAGCGCAGTAAGTGACACATTGCTGGAATTGGCGTCTCTGCCTCTGCGTTATGCTGTGCTCATATTAGGTGGCACAAAACTGGTAACAGTTTCCCTTTAAGTATATCATATGTATACCCAAAGCAGGTCCGCACACAACTGATTGGAGGGAATACAGGGTATCCTAAGGATAAGTCATCAATATGCAAGTCCTGGTGAACCCCTTTAAAGATGTTAAGATTCATTAGCGGCAGATAATACATGGAAACCATCAACAAGTAGGTTAACAGATTTCTTTTTTTTTTTAGGACTCCGAGGATATGAAGTGTCAGGGGGTAAATGATAAGTGGGAACGCTCCGGTATCATCGCTATACACAGGTAGCACAGTCACCTCTGGCAGAGGAACAACGGAGTCAGCATCACTCGACATAGGGCCTTTCTGCTTCCTGGTTATTCATTTCTTGTTTTGGCTGAAGAAGTCCTGAAATTAAATAAAAAAAAAAAAAAATTACTATTAAAAAAAAAAATAAAAAAAAAACAGAATTCTAGAGATTTTTACATTTGCGCGACCCTGCAACTTTACACTATAGTGATCATAGATCGGTCGCCTTGGTTGAATTCAGAAGGAAAAACCTGCCTATATTTCACTACAGAATCAGTATGGAAAATATATCATAAAAGAATGGACGAAAATCCCCTTCATAGATGGTACGGAAGGAAGCAAAGGCTCCGAGCGAAGAATCTGACGCTACTATGGAGCAGCTTCTAAAATAGGCGGCAGTGTCAGCAACCCAAGGCGCCTTCTCCTTGACATGTTTTACCAGCGAGTTGTATTGTTTTATCTCAATACCCAGGAGATCGCCACTAAAAACAGCCGCGCTGTAAGGTTACAGAGATGGAGAAAGTTCTGCTGTTATGCATTCTGACCCCTCATCCGTATACGACGAAATAAAAGCAAGTGGAAAAACTGCACGAGAACCACCTCAAAAATCTCTCTCAATCACTCCGTGCCAATGAAGGCGGAGATGGCAGGGGAGACCGTTCCTGTGTATTCCCCGCACTAGGAAAATACATTTAATGATAATAATGTTCAAGAGCAAAAAGTTAAAAAAGGGGCAGAAAAGGACGACATATCGCAAGAACATGCAATCACTTCATGTTCTTCTATGGGTAAAATTGCAGAGTGCAAATTAAGATTTAACCAAGAACGGAGTAATTTTTTTAATTTTATTGTTTGTGGCTCATAGCCTGTGTTAATGGCCCCCATTTCAATCTTGCAGCAGTGGCCAAACAAGCGCACAGCACTTACAAGCTCTTTTCTATTGGCTTTGTAAGCGCTGCTCTGAAGCACTAGGGTTAGTGCTCAATACAAGAGGCAAGGGGAAAGAGGCAAGGGGAAAGAGGCAAGGGGAAAGAGGCAAGGGGAAAGAGGCAAGGGGAAAGAGGCAAGGGGAAAGAGGCAAGGGGAAAGAGGCAAGGGGAAAGAGGCAAGGGGAAAGAGGCAAGGGGAAAGAGGCAAGGGGAAAGAGGCAAGGGGAAAGAGGCAAGGGGAAAGAGGCAAAGGGAAAGAGGCAAGGGGAAAGAGGCAAGGGGAAAGAGGCAAGGAGAAAGAGGCAAGGAGAAAGAGGCAAGGAGAAAGAGGCAAGGAGAAAGAGGCAAGGAGAAAGAGGCAAGGAGCAGAGCAGTTTGGACAACACATGGATGCCGTCAGTTCAAACTGTCAATCAAGCAGGATAATATAGGGGACAAACTCTGTAATGATTGCTGGGGTTCTGTCTGAAGGGACCCCATTAATCCTGAAAATGAAGGTGTTGCTGCACAACCTGGTACAGAAACTCTTGTGGCACAATGGCGCTCCTGGCCCCCTTGGCTGTGCCCGCAACTAGAGCTGGCTCCATTCTCTTGACTGGAGCCACTTTGCAGCCGGTGGCCGGGTACAACCCTGTATAGAGGTAACAATGGGGGATTCAATAGGTCATGAAGTAACTGAGCATCTAAGCGATGTGCCACCACTTAGATGATGTTTGGCCGAACATGCCTATGGCTCCCGCCCGGCTCAGTGGGGCTTTCCGAGAATTCTCTGGTGGTGGCTTATTTGTCTAGAAAACGCATTTATCTTTATTAATTAAAAAATAAATAAATAAGCCGCCTAATCTCTTTCAAAATCACGTGTTATGAGAGTTAGAAGACCACCGTATGCCAATCCCGCTGGTCAACCGAGGTTCGATAAACCTTAATGAATATAGGGGACTTTACAGAGATGGGAATACCACTTAAAGTTCAGAAAAACATTCATTCATATCTAAATTGTTATACTTTCTGGAAAAATTGCGTGTAAAGTAATTGTCTGAAATGGCAAATCTTCCCTGCAAGCTCGATGACAACCCTTTCACTCTCGGAACAAATCACTACATTGGTAGTCACCGAGAACTTTAACGTATTCTTTTTTTC
The DNA here is from genome assembly GCF_046119375.1 of Phyllobates terribilis. Taxonomy (NCBI): domain Eukaryota; kingdom Metazoa; phylum Chordata; class Amphibia; order Anura; family Dendrobatidae; genus Phyllobates; species Phyllobates terribilis. The sequence continues at coordinate 929,124,177 of NW_027362762.1, read as the reverse complement.
TAATTTTACAGGATGATTGTTCTACGAACTTTCCAGTGAGGGGTTAATCGTTCGACATTCGAGGTAAACCGTTCCTTGGTCTGAAAATGGGACGTTCTTCAGGAAACTTTTGCATTATATCCAAATCCCACAATGAAAATACAGGTTTCTTGTGGTTTTGTAAGGAAACACAACTGTGCAATGTACGGAACAGCAGATTGCACGTGTAAAAATAGATCCGTGGTGGGAGTCTGTTCTGACAAGTCTCATCTACCAGTGCGAGCGGAGCGCTACGGCAAGAATAGAATAAGATTACGTAAAATCTTCCGAGTGCTTGACTCCTTGATAAGTGGATGAGCTCAGATTCTGACACTACAGTCACAGCCATGAGTTTACAGGATATATGGTATGTTATTTAATTTCCTAGACGATCGTGCATGGCTTACAAGTCTCCTCACTCTGACATGCCAGGCTTGGCTTGTCACTCCCCACAAGGAGAAACGTTACCCCCTTGGATCTCGGTCAGACACCTCTCACCCAACCAAACCAGATCTCACACTTTGCACTGACGAGGGGCAATACCCCCGAAATGCTGTCGGCAAATTGAGATTCTGGTTCTGGCTTCTATCCCAAGTCATGTGACAAGGCTCGTCAGAGAGTCGATATTGACTTTTAGGATTGCTACTTCCTATATGGTGAAATTAAGCAATCAACTTAAGTCAATGGGGTTGTTTAAGCCGGACAGGACAAATCCTCCAGCCCTAGGTGCTCTCCACTTTCAGCCACGAAAATAGATTCTTAAAGAATTATTTCCCCCTTCATTATGGCTGAATTTGGTAATAAAAGCACACAAAAGTGTGTTTCGGCATCTCTAAGTATTTCTGGCTTTTCCACCTGATGGTCCAAGGACTGGATAAAAGTTTCAAAGTTTTTCTGCCGTGCCAACCATTTGGAAATTTTTTCAAGACTCCTCACTCCCATATATTTGTAACATAATTTGACGATGACTTGATAAGAGAAAAAAAATAAATAAAATTGGACCAATTTTGGGGTCAGCCATTAGGATCGAGTATATTAGGGCCCCTCTTTAGAGAAGACTAAAGTCAGCCAATTTTGGCGGGATTGGACAACCATCTGATTAGCGGCCTCTCAATTCTCCACCCACCCCAAAAGATTATGCCGGGAAGAGAAAGATTGGACATGTTGAATTACTATGCCCAATCGTCTCACTCTGCCATATATGTCTACTAAATTCGCTTCAATAGGACATTCTGCGAGCTGTACTAAGGAATATTCCCCTGCAATACACACACCTATGTCCTGTCCTTTGCCATCACTGCATTGAAGGGAAAATAGAAATATATATATTTATATCCCATTTTCGCCATAAATATCTGACAAGTGCAAATCCCTGGGAGGAAACACCCCTTTAAAGATAACCATTAAAAGAATACCCCCTCGAAGTCGAGGTATACTGTCCCTTTAATTATCAAGTGCACACTCCGCCAGCAGAGATTGATGGTCTCCTTCCTTTATGAAATATTATATAACAGAATCGGCCAATCAAGCTTCAGCAAACAGCGGATCAGCTCAAATTATGTAATCAGGCATAAAAAAAGAAATAAAAATCATTGCATTCAAAAGGGAAAAAAAAGTGGTTTCTATGGAAACGCGGCAGAAATCGGCTCATTATAAGTTCAGAAATAAAGTTTGGAGAAGAAGCTCATCAGGAGGAGCAGCGGTGATGAAGCCGAATATAGACATTACTTAAAAGCAAAACTTGGCTGAAATTAAACTCTGCATTTCCCCCTCCCCCCCCCAAAAAAACACAATACATATTTTCAAAAATAAACAGTGTTAAGATATAAAAGAGAACGTCAAATATGGTGTCAAAACTGCAGGCAACATACTGTAGAGCTGATACATAGGATTATGGAAAAAAAATCCATTATTAACTTGCATTTTTTTATTTAAATATTTCCACATATTTAAGAGTCCAGTGGGCGGTCCTAACCGATGACTAAGTCTTTATTACTTTGCATATACAGCTGTCAATCACCAAGTAGGATTGCCCACTGGACTCCTGAGCACTGTAAGAACAGGACCTGAGCCCGCTCCATACAGGATGGGTGCCGGCTGTGTTATGTAAGACTCCCATTAATCCCCTTCACCAGGGCAATAAACAAAAAAAATGCTAATTAACTCTTGTAAATGTAAAGAAAACTACATTGTTCGTGCTTTATGGAAGCAGCTAACCCGTAAGTCAATGTTTGACCCTTTAACAAGCAACTGAGAGAATGTGTTGGACGAGGAGCAGGGGGCTATGAAATTTGGATCTTTGCCGTCAGCCTGTTTAGACGGCAATATAATCGTGAAACAAGCGTTCGTTCACAATCATCGTTCAGCAGAAATGCAGAGAAGTCACCGATGCACCAGATTTATGAAGGGTGCAATGTCTGCTGCAATATATTGGTAAAAAATATTGTCCACAGGCACAACATTTTTCCCAATATTTGCTAAATATTAGCATATGTCAGAGCGAATCTCTGCATGAACAGCATCACTGGTTCTGTACTAATAGAAATGTTGTCATATAGAAGAAAAAAGTACTGAAGAACGCATGTACATGCAATATATTGGTGTACAGGCCGCCAAGAAGACATGGAACTAAAGAATATTTCTAGCAATGCACCAAATTTACCATACAGCGGGCGACAATGTGATGAATTTGGCAAAGTTCTGGTTTAATTGTTTCCGGTCCAACTTGAGGACAGTAATAATAAAGCTCCCTGATAAAGTCCCGTTTGTCTCGAAATGTAAACTCCTAGGTGACAACTTATACAAAGTTCCACAGGGAACTAAGAAACATCTAAATCGCGAAGATTAAAAGTGCCCGTAACCCATGACTAAGCAGAGGAGATTCCGATGGTAACAAACATGGAAGCAACGTAGAACCAAGTAATTCATTACTCACGTCCTGGAAACGTTTAGAATCAATTAAAATACGAGAACGTTGTAGGAAACGAGAACCGTTGACTGTGGAGCGGATTTTATAGGAAGAAATCGGCCTGTGTGAAGACATGCAGTAGATACTTTATGGATGAATGACCAACTGATCATACTCGCACCCACATGGCGGCTATGACAAAGTTGTAGGGTTCAGTCAGTTTTACCCCGTACGATCCTTTAAAAAAATGTCCTATATGGATGGGTGAAAATAGTCAGGTTTCATAATTCCTATCCACCAGGAGTCGTCATCAAGAAACCTTTCTGGTGATGGGATTCCGAAGAAGGTGCAAACGGGATTCCTCAATTGTACGGGAATAAGTATCTGGATACAATATGTATAACACAAGATGGACTGAGGACTATTATGGCCAACCTCATTGTGTCAGCTCCCACCACGGAGAACACAGAGGAATGAGCTACATTTCGAGCGGAAGCCTCCAGCAATGCGCTAAGACCCTACAAAAGGAAGAGCTCTGCAGGACAAGCGAGATGGAGAGAAAGCAGGAATCTCAGCCAGCGACACAAAGACACAAAGCACCTTGAGGATAAAGACATGCCAGCGCAAAGTCATCTGCAAGCTAAGAAACTGACAAAGCCATTTGTCAGCCGGACAAAAATGCCAAGCGCTTGGGTAAAGGACAACATGGCTGTGAGCACATATATTTAGAGGGCTATTCCACAACGCTATATAAAGAAAATACCAACTACATCATTCCCAGTCTATAAACGGGCTCCCATTCAAGGAGTTTTTGCCCAAATCGGATTGATTTCGCTGACCGAAAAAAAACAAGGTTTTGCAAAATCTACACAACGTTTTGCCCCAGCTTCGGCAAAAAAACAATGTGGTGACTATGATAACGCAGCCTTACCAAACAAATTTTTACGGATAGCAAATCTTAAAATTAAAAAAAAAAAAATTTTCTGACATTTGTACATGCGGCTCATACAGAATGTTTGAGAATCCAGCCCCGTATTAAGTGAAATAAAGGAACATACACATGCATGCAAACCCACAGACCTGCGCACAGGATCATATAATTGGTAAGGTCAAAAAAAAAAGTCAAACACAAGCAAAACTTCTAGAAAAAGCTCCTATTTGCATATCTGCAATTACCATCCCACTACACTTCAATCTGAAAACAATAAGCCTGGAGGGAAAAAGGGGTTAAAAGCGAGAATACTGTAATTAGGTGAGCAATCAAATAATAAGCATTCAGCATGTAATTCGGAAGCAGCGGGGCGCTATTCAGCAGCCAATCTTTGATCCTAGAGAAAGGTCCACATATTGGCAAGCACCGGGCACAGTGGGAATTAGTTACAGTTTGTGTTAACTTAAGATGGTTAAAAGGAATTAAACCCTCAGGGCCGGTTCAGAAGGTTTTTTTTTTTCTGGGATGGGGGAAAGGAACAATGTAACCTGAGGTTGCCGACTTTACACCACGAGCTTAAAAGAGCACAGTGGATAATTAATAGAAAAAGAGGTCGAAAGTCAGAATTCCGCAAGAATGTCGAAAGTTCCGAGGGTTTTACTTCAAGGGGCAAAACTTGAGAAGACCTGAGGGGTTAGGAAATGATAGGAGATGAAGTTCAGTCATATAACAGTGGGTTGTCTCAAGATGTATGACCATTATTCGGATATCTGGTTATTACATAGACCTTAACGCGGCTATCCGATCGACCAACCAAGACAACCCAATTTGGACCAAGACTCTACGCATTATTAAGTGCCAATTGCATCGTTCTTGAAGGATTGACCTGGTTTGATAAATGAGGCTCTAGTTTTAGACCTACAAAAGTTCATTTATATTACATTACTCCATGGCCCACACATCCAGTTTTATGGTCCAATTATATGTAACCATAGTTCTAAGCATGCACAGATTAAGCAATATTGGTTTGACCACAAAAATTCAGGTTAAGTACACGCATGAATAAAAATTATCTTTATAGCTCCAAAAAAAAATTTCCTAAACAATATAAAGGTTTCAAATATTCTACCGTTTTGAGTACACAGCTCCTATGCAATGCATTTTATCAATCACAGACTAATTCCTGTGTGAAGTGTGATCCCACAGTTGTGTTATCCGCTTCCATGAGTCCGCTCTTCACATGGAGCATCCACCAACACTGGGCCGGGACATGGACAAAGTGGTAACAAAACTTTTGGACGATCTTTCGATAAATTATTCTAGAGCCTCGATGGCCCACAGATCAGTAGGGGACTGGTTCCCAAGATACTCACTGGTCGTACAAACAAAAGGGTAGAGTGTTTCTGCCTTGTGGTTTGAACAACAGGTGAGGGCCACTTTAAGATCCATTTCGCAAGCCAATCCGGCAAAAAAAGGATAATTTGGAGGTATACTTTTGAAAAGGGGACCAGTCACTATATCAAAAGTGGTCAGTTTTTTTATATTACTTTTGTTGTTCCCGAGTATGCAGGGTTTTTTTGTCTTTTTTTTAAACCGCCATATAGTTTTAGAGACATCGGCCTTTATATTTAGTACTTTAGAAAGGGGGCGATGCTCACAGAGTAATATAACCCAATGCAGCCTAGAGACGTGCCCCTGAGGACCCTGTAAGGCACACCTCCTCAGAAAAGTCCATATAGATTAGCACTAAATTAAAAGTTACATCTCTGGAACCGTATGATGGATTTAAAGTAAAAAATAAAAAAAATAAAAACTCGAGGAGTAGCGGGATTAAATTAAGAGCAAAAACTGGTCCCTTTTCACCTAGTGACGGATTTTCTTTAAACTCTTTCTGGGTTACTCGGCAGCTCTCTTAACTGGAAGTACACTGTAAGCTTCGACTTTGCGTAGGTCATGGGATCATTTTGCGATTTTTAGGGACAGATTATGACCCTTTGCAGAATTATTCTGATCCCAGCTGTGAATGGGCGTTAAACTATAGAGAAAGATCTGGGAAATCTACCAGCAGAATCTAGGCAAGAAGTGAAGAAACTATGAGAAAAGTTCAGAGTTCTCTGTTATTATCCTTACTTAAAGTTCTAACACTACCGCAGTAAAACACCAAATTACAAGGGTGAGTATTAATGGTAAGGACTAAGCTGGCGGACGATCAGAGAGACGTCAGACATTGTGGGGTCTGCGGTTCCTTACAAGCAAAATATTAATATAGTAAGTATGTGGGAAGGGTTCAACATGTGCTTATACCATTATTACCATCGGCAGCCTATACCAGGAGACCCCCCTCCCATAGACTCGTTAAGTCTGTCATTGATTTACCCATTGACTTACCATTTGGATATGCAGAATGCTTCCACAGCAAATGTAGGAGGTCGGGTATTTTGTGACAATCAGTCGTGCTGCAGTAAAACAATAGGTTGTCACGGTTTTACGTTTAAAAGAATATTTTTAAACGCGTTTGATTTTTATTTTAAAGGGTCATATTGATTCCTGGGCAAATCGAAAATTCTTGCGGGAAACGTTGTCGGCAACATTTTAGAAAACCGTAAAAAAAATTTTAAAAAAAACAGCATGTGGGTCCATTTAATAAAACGCAACTTCTTTATTGAAAAGATTAAAGCCTCGACGAGCACCATTCAAAAAAAAAAAAAAAAAGTAAAAAAGTTGCAAAACGCGTTTCAGAACATTTTAGCTGCAATATTATGGCCCTAAATATCCCATATTACGGCCAACCCCCCGCCCACTTGTACAATGGGTCAAATTCTTGAGTATGTAAATATTGAGGTCATAAAATGAAGCTATTATGGCTGTGCAGGACCGGTCTAAAGATGAATTCACATGCTACCAAACGACTGGATTGTTATAAATTAGAATTGAATGTAAATTGGGGAACACAAAAGAAGTTACAAAAAAAAACTGCATAAAAAGATCCTGTAGGGCACGATCGGCACAATAGCGCAGGATGATCAAATAGTCAGATACACTTTCAACAAAGAAATCAGAATGAGAAAGAAATATGAGGAGCAGAATCGTCGTAAGAGAAATCTAAAAAGGTTAGGAAATCATGATAACATACAAGAATATATTGAAATAAAAGCATAGAACAACATCCAAAGTGTATGAATATGACCACGAAGGAAAAGAAAGGCAGCCAAATAAGATTGAATACGACCATACAGTGCAAGAAGGGAACGGATGGCGTCCAAACAAGTGTATGAATACGACCATGCAATGCAAAAAGTAAAATGCCCATGCAGTGCAAGAAGGGAACGGACGGTGTCCAAACAAGTGTATGAATACGACAATGCAGTGCAAAAAGTAAGACGCTCATGCAGGTGCAAGAAGGAAAAGGATGGCGACCAAACAAGTGGGTGTATGTATATAACAATAAGGTGCGAGGGGCAACTCACGACAGCCAAAGTGTGTGAATACGACCATACAGGGCAGGAAAGACATGCACAGCGGCCAAATAAGTTTGAATACGACCATACAGTGGCAAGAAAAAGAAAAGCAACGCAAGACCGCAAAGCAAGTGTATGAATACGAGAAATGCACACTTCTGACTGCTACTATAAGAATGTCCGTGTTTCAGTTCTGCTGGTTTCTCATCGGACAACCTAGCAAGCAGGTTCTGGGAGCATGCCCTGCCTCTGTATTAATAAGACGACACGTGGAGGCACAATAAATCTCCATAGACTTGTATAGGTGCGGTATTATAGGCACATACAATTACAAAACTGCACTCAAATTCCCTCCTAACTTTAGATGGGGTCAGTTTGCAGAAATTTCTATATTGAAGCTGAGACTTCTGAGAAATCTTCGTAATGTCACAAGGCCCTAGAACCCAGACACAGGGCTTTTCCACTATGATACTTTATCCCATGTAACGCTGTGGCCTTTCAGGAGGATGTACTGCTGTAGTTAAGTCCTATTTTCACAAAGCAAATAAAATCAAGCACATCGGGGACATCACTGATCGGTGATTACACAGGAGCCGCCAGCAGTGGAGCTTGATGATTTGCCCAAGTGTATTCAGTGGCAGAACATTCCTCAGAGAACCAGTAATAACCTCACTGATAGCAGCCGAGGCTGTAAAAAATAAAACCGGCAAACCCTGCATGTATTGCGGCTGTCGAACAGACACGTGACATGCAGCTGCGGCGACTCAGAACGATTTTTCAAGCGCGCCAAAGATACTCGGATAATCCCTTATCAGAGCGCGCTCACTCATCACTAATCTCGAACTTTCAGGTGTCTGGGAAAAAAGAGTGACCATTTATTTCAAAGAGCTGGCCATTGTAACTTAAAAAAGGGGTATTCCCATCCCAAAGATCCTATCCCAATATGTAGTAGGTGTAATAATAGTAATATTAGAAAATACCTCCAATTAGAAATGCAGTATAGTTCTTCTGATTTACTATGTCATTACCCCATGTGCAGGGCATTGCAGTAGCTTAGGTATCCATGGTTAAGACCAGTCATATCGGGACAGTTAGGTAGCCATGATTACAGTCACTAGCAACTAACTGTCAACATATGAGTGGTCGTAACCATGGATACCTAAGCTACTGCAAAGCCCTGCACATGGGGTAAGCGATACAGCTAATGAGAAGAACTATACTACATTTCTAATTAGAAATATTTGCTAATATTATTATTATGGGATAGGATCTTGGAGATGGAAATACCCCTTTAAAGATAAAAAAAAAAAAAAATTAGCCAGAAACTGGAAGTTTAGTGGGAAATATTCTTGACCCCCTCCAGCCCCGAAGTCATTACGTGATCACCATTATGTGGGGGCTCAGAAGGGATGCCGGGGAATAAAGCAGTGTGAGACGAATGATAAAAATTAGCATCTATAAACTCCCTAAATTACAGTAATTTTCTATGGTAATGAGATGAGGGATCAGCACCTGTGGATTATCCCGTCAGATCACCACCCCTTTGTCCACTAGCCTGGGGGGCTCGCCAATTTCCCTGTCAAACCAGCCCTTCGATATAAAATGGAAACGAAGCCCACTGGTATGGTGACGAGGTGGAAGGTCCAAAACTGTCCTGTATAACACAGCTGCACATGGACGGAGGCGTCACCCCCCAAAATACACCACCTCGCGTCACTGTGCTCAGCTGCAGGGCGCGCGGCAGTCATTAGCCGCCATTGTTTGGGGAGATATAAACACGTTGCGTGACAGCTTTGTGTGGGCGATATCGAGATAACGTTACATCAGAGACACGGAGGGGAGAGGATCAGCGATCGGAGAGATCCGATCTTCTGGAGAGCAGAGAAATTCCATCAATACAGCAGCAACCTGCTAATATGGCAGAAAAGTAGCTGTGCTGCCATAGTGTACACAGCCACAAACATAAATGCAGATATATGCTGAAGTGTCGATCTGCCATATTCTTTAATTCAATTGTTGTGGGATGCAATCTACCTGCAATGACGGCCGCCTACCGGATCTGATGTCCTAGTATACCCAACCGACTTACCGATACCCGGCCATCAATGTGAACTGCGCCCCCTACCTACCGCTGCAGACGTGACAGGCTCTGCATAACCCCTTAGGATGTGATCAGCTCCGCGCAGACAAGTAACTTTTTCCTGACTTTGCTCAGATACCGGCTGATGCAGCGACCAATATCTGCACTGCAGTCACTGCTCCTGCAATGCAGACAGGCAATCGCTCGCTGCGGAGACATTTTACGTGCAATTACTTAAAGGACCGGTGGGGGATTTTTTATGATCACTTTTCAGCTTTTCAGGAAACCTACTTGATGGTAACAGAGGATTCGGGGTTTTTTTTTTTCTCCCCTTTCTACCAAATAAACAAAGCAGAATCGAATCATTCTCCGTGTTACAGGCGCTCTTCTGCATCTCATCTGTAAATCACAGTAGGCTCCGAAGGGTTGCAACCCCATTTCAGCTGATCGGTGTGGGTAATCAATTGTTAAAAGACTATTCCCATCTCTAAGGCTATGTGCCCACGATGCAGAAATGAAGTGGAAAATTTCTGCATGTCCTTGCCCGGAAAAACGCGTGCGATATTTGACACGCGTTTTTGAAGCGTTTTGCACATGCGGAATAGCCTTGCGTTTTTCTACTGCATTGCAGATGGCAATTCCGCATGCGTAATTGCACAAATAACGGACATGCTGTGGAATTTTCCGCACATCAAAAACGCTTTCCGCAGCATGGGCATTGATTGAAATTGCGGATTTACATTGGGGACAATGGGAGAAGGATTACCAAGCGTTTTACGCTGCAAAAATTCCGCAGCAAAAACGCATCGTGGGCACGGACCCTAAGATCCTATCCCAATATGTAGTAGGTGTAATAATAATATTAGCACATACCTCCAATTAGAAATGTAGTATAGTTCTTCTGATTCGCTATGTCGCTTACCCCATGTGCAGGGCATTGCAGCAGCTTAGGTACCCATGGTCATAATCACTAAGAGCTAACTGCCACTATATGAGTGGTCGTAACCATGGATGGCTAAGCTACTGCAATGCCCTGCACATGGGGTAAGCGACATAACGAATCAGAAGAACTGATTGGAGGTATTTTTTAATATTATTACACCTACTACATATTGAGATAGGATAACCCCTTTAAGTCAAATCCCATGTAACCCCTTAACTTCTTGTTTGTGGAGCACTTTATTCCTAATTATACATATTCATGTCCCTTTAAGTTGTGATCTAGTAGCTTGGAAGGGTATAATCCGGCATTTTTTCCTCATGGCCTCTATTACTCAGTGACTCCCTGGCTGGCACTTGTCGCTGTCATGCACCTCGGTCCGGCGATATGTCTGATTCCACAACTGCTCGGGTACTTGGGAAGGCATGAGGCTTTAATTACTGACTGGTGGAGGATGAGACCAGGTATTAAGTTAGAATAGGGGAAAAAAATACTTATTATAATTAGTTAAGGATTAGTTTTAAAAATGAGGAAGGAGAATTATTCAGAATTCCCAATGGTGAGTGATTACTTGTGTGTCGGGTAGAAGAACATCTCTCTTCACTGCAAGAAGTGTTTCAGCTGCAAATGAATCACTAACCCCATATTATACACCGGTTGATTTATCCAAAGATCTCTCTGTGCACTCCAGCTTTTAGGGAATTTTATTTCCAGATTAGACTACCTTCACACTTACAACATTCACTTAGTATAGACCACAGTGCCCAGACCGGCCACCCAAACCTGGCCTTATTGGTGGACATCCAAACATTATGGAATGGTCACTAGTATTATAGTCTTTGGCAAAATCTTCAAGACCTCTATTTCGGACTCTCCCAGGGAAACATTAATTCATAGGAGAGCAGGATTGGGCACGCACCGATTCAATGCCAAGCCTTCTGATCTCACATCTGCTCTGCTTTCCCTACCTGCATTTTAGCAAATTCTTCAAAATCACCATTGGAAAAAAAATGTAAGCCAGAAAATCTTTTCCTGCAAGTCTGATTTGGGCAGCCTCTCTGTTATTCCTCCAGGACAACCATCCATGAAATTGAGGTGTTACCCTACACACATGGTCAATGTTGGCACTGATTGGACACAACTCATTAAGAATGGCAACGCGTAGTAATTAATTAGGATTTCCAGGAGGTACATCACAGGAACTCTATGGTTATTGCATTGGGGATGTGATAGGGGACACTTAAGGCGATGGACACAGTCTAAAGTGCATCATCACTTAAGTATACAAATATGAATTATACCAGAATTTAATATGACGTATACAGACTGTACCTTGTCATCTGCCACCATTGCAATCTAATCAGCATGACTATTCATCTATTCTGCCTACATAACTCCGCTTTCCCATCCTGATTTTCCTCTACCTCGGCTCCTGCATACACATGGTACGTCACTCATCCTGATTCCCATCCAGATTTTCCCTTACCTCTGCTCCTGCATACACATGGTTCGTCACTCATCCTGATTCCCATCCAGATTTTACCTTACCTCTGCTCCTGCATACACATGGTACGTCACTCATCCTGATTCCCATACGGATTTTCCCTTACCTCTGCTCCTGCATACATATGGTATGCAGGGCCGTGGAGTCTGAGTCGGTGCCCATTTTGGTGGAGTTGGTATAAAATGGACCGACTCCAATTCCTAAAATATATAATAAATTAGGTACAGTAGTTCAATATAGTTTGTGGGGAATATTTTTTTCCTAAAAATTTGGGAAAGTTATGAAATGCCCTATAAATGTCTGTCCTATTACTTTTAGCGGAGATGAATCTGTGCTGCAGTAAATTTATCACTTAAACATGAGCCGTGTATGAGGGAGTCGGAGTCGTGGAATTGGAGTCGGACGTTTGGCTTACCGACTCCACAGCTGTATGGCTTTTTTTTTCTGCGTTACCCTCACTTTTAAATACACGACCTCCTTGTTTACTTTGCCTTTGAATACCCCGCATTTGGTTCAGCCTTAATCATCATCAAGATGAGCACAGACCACTCCCCTCTGCTTCACACCTGAATGCATTTTGTAGCAAATATATTGTGAGTAAGGAGTCTGCATAGATTTTAGTCTGCATCCATCGCCTAAGTGTACAAATATGAATTATACCAGAATTTAACCAGAAGGGAATTGAAGGTAACTGGATACATAGTCACCGTAAACAATGTTTGTTTGTATTTACTTTCACCCCTATAATCCTTTACTTTCTACTACCCCCGTAATCCCTACATCTAGTAAGGAACTGGTCATCTCTCCTTCCATCTATCTCACCTGCTCCTTTGATCTGTTCCTCAACATTCAATCTTGTGTCTCCAAACACAGCCACCTAATGCTATCGCCTGCTCCCACCTACTAACACTTTCTCTTCTCCTCACTGCCGGCAATATCTCCCCAAATCCTCACAGTCACTTCTACCTCTCATCCACGATCTATCACAACTTTACGCAACCTCTCTAACCTTATACCCATCCGCCCAGACCCAGCTTCCTCAGTCCTTCTAACAGGAGCCCTCTGGAACGCTCGCTCTGTCTGCAACAAACTTTCCTACTTCCATGATCTTTTCATTACAAACAAACTTTCCTTCCTCGCCATCACCGAAACCTGGATCACCCCCTCTGACTCAGCCTCACCAGCTGCATCTTCGTATGGCGGATTCCATCTTTCTCACATCACCCGCCTCACTGCCAAGCATGGTGGAGTAGGTTTTCTCCTGTCAGATAACTGCGCCTTCACCTACATTCCACTGCCATCCTTCGTTACTCTTCCCTCTTTTGGAGGTGCACTGTGTGTGCATCTACTCCCCCTCAAACCTCCAGCTGGCCATCATTTATAACCCCCCAGGGGCAGGCACCAGCTTCTTCGACCACCTCACCACCTGGTTGCATTATTTCCTTTCCGCTGACGTCCCCACTATCATGGGTGACTTCAATATCCCCATTGACACTTCCTACTCATCTGGCTAAGCTTCTAGCTCTCACTTTCTCTTTTGGCCTCACTCAATGGTCTTCTGCAGCAACTCACAAAGATGGCCACACTCTGGACCTCACCTTCACCCGCCTCTGTTCTCCATCTAACCTCTCTAAATCACCTCTCCCTTTTTCTGACCAGAACCTACAGTCATGGCCAAAAGTATTGAGAATGAGACAAATAGTAATTTTTCCAAAGTTTACTGCTTCATTTTTTGCAATGGCAATTTGCATATACTCCTGAATGTCAAAGAGTGATCAGCTTAACAGCAATTACTGTACTTGCAAAGTCAATATTTGCCCAGAAAATGAACTTTAACCCCCAAAACACATTTCAACATCATTGCAGTCCTGCCTTAAAAGGAGCAGCTAACATCGTTTTAGTGATTGATCCATTAACACAGGTGTGGGTGTTGATGAGGACAGGGCTGGCGATCAATCAGTCATGATTAAGTAAGAATGACATCACTGGACACTTTAAAAGGAGGCTGGATCTTGGTATCATTGTTTCTCTTCAGTTAACCATGGTTATCTCTAAAGAAACACGTGCAGCCATCATTGCACTGCACAAAAATGGCCTAAGGCTGTGTGCCCACGTAGCGTTTTTCAAGCGTATATGCTGCGGAATTTCCGCAGCGTAAACGCTTGAAAAACGCATGTATATCCGCACCCCATGGTCCCCAATGGCATTCCGCAATGTCAATGCCCATGCTGCGGATTTTTCCGCAGCGTATATGCTGCGGTCAAAAATCCGCAGCATGTTCATTAATTTTGCGGAAGCGCAGCGGAATCAATGTGCGGATGGTACCCAAGTCTGGATGAGAGGAGACTCTCATCCAGACCTGGGTACCAAAGAACCTGTAAAAAAAAGAATAAAATAAAGTTTATACTTATCTTCTGATGTTTTCCCTCCGTCGCGCTGTTGTCTGAAGGACCTGCCACGTCATTGAGTCATGTGACCCACCACATGACTCAATGACGTCACCGCAGGTCCTGCACACAACAGCGTGAGCCGCTCAAGCCTCCGGACGGGGCAGAGAATGCATCAGAAGGTGAGTATAAAGTTTATTTTTTTATTTTTTACCATTCTGAACAAGTTGTCAAGCACTTTTCCAAGTGATGCTTGGAGAAGTGCTTGATAACCCGCATGCGGAAATGCATGCAAAGACGCCTCACAAACGCTTCTACCTGGCGGGAAAACCGCATGTAATATCCGCATGTGATTTTCCCGCCAGGGAGAAGCGTAAAAAATATGCTTCAGGTCCGCAACGTGGGCACATAGCCTAACAGGGAAGAGTATCGCAGCTACAAAGATTGCACCTCAGTCAACAATCTATCGCATCATCAAGAACTTCAAGGAGAGAGCTTCCATTGTTGTCAAAAAGGCTCCAGGGCGCCCAAGAAAGACCAGCAAGCGCCAGGACCGTATCTTAAAACTGTTTCAGCTGCGGGATCGGACTACCAGCAGTGCCGAGCTTGCTCAGGAATGGCAGCAGGCTGGTGTGAGTGCTTCTGCACGCACTGTGAGGCGGAGACTCTTTGAGCAAGGGCTGGTTTCAAGGAGGGCAGCAAAGAAGCCACTTCTCTCCAGAAAAAACATCAGGGACCGACTGATATTCTGCAAAAGGTACAGGGAGTGGACTGCTGAGGACTGGGGCAAAGTCATTTTCTCTGATGAATCCCCTTTTCGATTGTTTGGGACATCTGGAAAACAGCTTATTCGGAGAAGAAGAGGTGAGCGCTACCACCAGTCTTGTCTCATGCCAACTGTAAAGCATCCTGAAACCATTCATGTGTGGGGTTGCTTCTCAGCCAAGGGAATCGGCTCACTCACAGTCTTGCCTAAAAACACAGCCATGAATAAAGAATGGTACCAGAATGTCCTCCAAGAGCAACTTCTCCCAACCGTCCAAGAGCAGTTTGGCGCCCAACAATGCCTTTTCCAGCATGATGGAGCACCTTGCCATAAAGCAAAGGTGAAAACTAAATGGCTCATGGAACAAAACAGAGATTTTGGGTCCATGGCCTGGAAACTCCCCAGATCTTAATCCCATTGAGAACTTGTGGTCAATCATCAAGAGACGGGTGGACAAACAAAAACCAACAAATTCTGGCAAAATGCAAGCATTGACTATGCAAGAATGGACTGCTATCAGTCAGGATTTGGTCCAAAAGTTGATTGAGAGCATGCCAGGGAGAATTACAGAGGTCTTGAAGAAGAAAGGGCAACACTGCAAATATTGACTTGCTGCATTAACTCATTCTAACTGTCAATATAACCTACTGGTACTCATAATATGACTGCAATTATATTTCTGTATGTGATATAAACATCAGACAAACACTAATAAAAACCAGAGGCTAGCAGATCATGTGAAAATATAATTTTGGTGTCATTCTCAAAACTTTTGGCCATGACTGTACTTACATTCTCTTCCCTCTCCTCTCCAGGTCCACAATACCCACTCCACAAACCTGCACACTCTCACAGATATCTTAAAAACTTTGATCTACACTCAGTTTTAGTCCCTTCTCCCTCTTGCAAACACAAGTTCCTTACACAATGAAGATGCTGCTGTCGCTTTATATAACACCACAACATCTGCAGCTCTCAAATCGGCCGCCTCTCTCACACATACCAAAACTCGCAAAATCAACAGACAACCCTGGCACACCAGTCTGACTAAAGAACTGAGGCAGGCTTCCAGAGTTGCTGAGAGATGGAAAAGATCCCACTCCAAAGAGCACTTCATCGCATTCAAAACAGTCCCTCACTACTTTTAATTCCACACTCACTGCAGCAAAGCAAACCTACTTTTCTCTCATATCCTCTGTCTCACAACCCTAAACAGCTATTCAACATTTCCAATTCTCTCCTCCGTCTCCCAGCACCTCCTCCCTCGCCACTCATCTCAGCTGAAGACTTTGCCTCATTTTTAAACCAGACGATTGATAACATCAGAGAAAGCTTTGGCCTACAACCCCTCCTCATATGTACTCAGCCCTCCAATGCCATTACAGAAGATCAACATTCCACTCTACTCTAAAGATCACATCTCACCACCTGTGCACTCGACCTGATACCGTCCCACCTCATCCTAAACCTCACCACAGTCTTTAGCCCAACCCTAACCCATCTCTTCAACCTATCACTAACAACTGGTGTCTTCCCCTCATGCTTCAAACATGCCTTGATCACACCCATCCTCTAGCTATCGCACCATATCATTTCTCCTCTATGACTCAAAACTACTCGAACACCATGTCCATTTTGAACTGTCCTCCCACCTCTCCTCCTGCTCCCTCTTCGACCGCACCATTCCATTGAAACTGCCCTGACTAAAGTCACCAATGACCTGCTAAATGCCAAATCCAAGCGACACTACTCTGTCCTCCTCCTCCTGGACCTGGCCTCTACTTTTGACACAGTGGAGCATTCCCTATTACTACAGATTCTCTCATCTCTGCGCATCACAGACTTGGCCCTATCTTGGATCTCCTCATACCCAACAGACCGGACATTCAGTTTCTCCCACTCACACACCACCTCCTCATCTCGCCCCCTGTCGGTGTCCCACAAGGTTCAGTTCTAAGGCCCATGCTCTTCTCCATTTACACCTTCAGCTCAGAGTCCCACAGCTTTCAATATCACCTCTATGCTGATAACACACAGATCTACCTCTCTGGACCCGATAACACTTCCCTACTAACCAGAATCCCACAATGTCTGTCCGCTATTTCATCTTTCCTCTCTGCTAGATTTCTAAAACTTAATATGGATAAAACTGCATTCATTATCTTTCCCCCATCTCACTGAACTCCCTTAACAGACCTATCAATTAAAGTAAATGGCTGATAACTCTCCCCAGTCCCACAAGCTCGCTGCCTCGGGGTAACCCTGGATTCTGATCTCTCCTTCAAACCACATATCCAAGCCCTTTCCGCTTCCTGCCGATTCCAACTCAAAAATATCTCCTGGATCCGCACATTCCTCAACCACGAAGCTGCAAAAACACTAGACCATGCCCTCATCATCTCCCGCCTCGACTACTGCAACTTCCTGCTCTGTGGCCTCCCTTCCAACACTCCTGCGCCCCTCCAATCTATCCTAAACTCTGCAGCCAGACTAATCCACCTGTCCCCCCGCTATTACTCGGCCTCTTCTCTCTGTCAAACGCATTACTGGCCCCCCATTACCAAGAGACTCCAGTTCAAAACCCTAACCATGGCATACAAAGCAATTCACAACCTGTCTCCTCCATACATCTAGTACCTAGTCTCCCGGTACATACCTGCCGCAGCCTCCAATCCTCACAAGATCTCCTTCTCTACTCCCCTATCATCTCTTCTTGCCACAATCGCATACAAGATTTCTCCCGTGCATCCCCCCTACTCTGGAACTCTCTACCCCAACATATCAGACAACTACTGTGGAAACCTTTAAAAGGAACCTGAAGACCCACCTCTTCCGACAAGCCTACAACCTGCAGTAACCACCGCTCCACTATACCGCTGCACGACAAGCTCTGCCCTCACCTACTGTATCCTCACCCATCCCTTGTAGATTGTGAGCCCTCGCGGGCAGGGTCCTCGCTCCTCCTGTACCAGTTGGTGACTTGTATTCAAGACTATTGTACTTGTTTTTTATTATGTATACCCCTTTTCACATGTAAAGCGCCATGGAAAAAATGGAGCTATAATTAATAATAATAAATAATAAGTACTACATCAAAAGTATCCAACGCAATCAAAGGTCATCGAAGAGACGATTAATCTGACCATCGCAGCTCAAACTAAATTTCCTCAACTCTGAATGCAAAATTGTGTTCAGGTTTTTTTTTGTTGTTTTTTTCTGACGGCCAAATCCATCAAGCTTTTCAAGCAAAAATCCCTTCAGAAGATGCTCCTTTTTTGAGTTGCACAGATGATTCTTTGGATTTTAGGTAGAAATACAAAAAGTATATAGTGCCAAAGAGGAATTGCCCGAAGTCTATAAAGTGGCAAAGAACGTAAACGTCATGCTGTGAAGCTATGCACTTACAGGATAACTGTGGCTTCGAGTGTGAGCAACTGATGGGTTTTCTGCCCAATTTGGACAAATACATAAGCACCAAATTGCAAGGAACCCAACTGCTTGTAGCCCCCCTGTTGGGGTCAATAAAAAAAAGCCTGCAGGGGTCTTCAACACTCATCTGCCTATAAACTTGTGATCACATACCTAAAAAAAAAAAAAAACATGGAAATCAAAAGGAACGTTATTCATCTGGTCAATCCCAATAGGACCTCAAAGATTTATGGACTTTCAATAGCCCCAGGAAAAACTCTGCATAGAAAACACAGACCCCGCAGGGTAAAAACTGCAAAAAGCTACTATGATGGCAGTTTTAATACATTGCTAGAGGGGTAGCTAATCCAGAAACTTTCAAGAGTAACTTCACTTTCACAAAACTTTTGACTTGTCATAAAACGATGTCACAAGTTTCGATCGGCAGGAGTTCAGGGGCTTAGACCCACTCAGATTGCTGAAATGAAGGGGCAAAAGCGTAATTCGCTCCAGATGGGCTCATCGACTTTCCATTGAGTCTGCCTTCATTGTTGGAGAGTAGGGCACAGCTGTAAACTAGTGTCCATTCCTTTTACCAACCTGAGGGCGCCTCATGGCCCAGACTGCTCACTGATAAAAAAAATGACTAAAGGGGTTGTCCATAGCAAATCAATGATCAATTCCTAGGATAGATCAGATCGATGGGGGGGGTCCAACAGCACCACCAATAAATTATAAATAAATAGGCGCTGATCTGCCGTACTCTTACGGATAAGACCATGCTGCAAATCCAGACAAAACAAGTGCGGCATGTTTTCTGGAAGAAAGCAGGAATGTTTTTCTTTACATTCAAACCCCTGATGAAGGATAGTGAAACGCATCAGCAGCATAAGGATAGATGAAATATTTGTGTACGTGCTTGCAACTTTCTCTGTGGTATGAGCGGGCATCAAAATCAGTGGCATCATTAGGCAACACTTCCATCTCTCCTATTGTAATTTCTCTGTTGTGAAAACTTTGCTTTAATGTTTAACAATCAGGACCTGTCAGTGCTGCGACCTAATCACTGCACATTAAGCCCTTGTTTGCTGAACGCCCATAGAAAGGCTTGCAGAGGCAGGCAGCCGGAAACCGGCTCTTCTAGGTGCACAAGTGTGTTTGTGGAAACCGAATAATTCGGTCATTTATCCAGTGACTTAGCACCGGGCAACCCCCCACGAATACTCTCCATCGGGTAGGATTACAGTATGTGGAGAACAAGAGGTCAAGAGGCACACACAACATTAATGGTTCTGTAGAAAGATTGTCCATGATGATAACTAATGAAGGCACGGGGACCAAACACCTTGGACTAAAGTTGGATAAAAAAAAAATGTAAGATTTCAGCCATAATGAACACTCGCCAGGTAAAATTTAATAGTGAATGGATGTTTTATCCAACCAATGACAGGTGACTTCTTGATGATTGTTGTCTAAATTGAGGCCTCCATACACAATAGATGAAAGTGGGCAAAATGCACCAATGTCAATAGGAACAATCTGAGGTGTATAAGGACTTCCCAACTTTCACCTGACAGATACAATTGGGAAAGAGAAGGATCGGGCTGTTGGAATCTCAACACCCTATTCTTTTGTTTTCAGGGGGCGATAAACCGGTACCAGACTTGTGTTTCAGCAGATTTATAATCTCACTTTGTTGAAAACATGAACACTCAGTTAACAGCAATCTAATGTGTGGTCAGCTTTAAAATTTGTTTTCACTTAGAAAGAAGGAAGATCTTTCGCCCTTAGAAAAGATCTTCCAATCACGAATAACCTATTTCTGAAAGAACGCTCCCAGAAAGATCTTTGTTTGGTGTCATGTATGACAGGTCTGAGGTGGCCAAGATGGACTAAAATGCATGCGGCTGCATTAGAAAAAGGTTCATATACCAGACCATCAACCTAATTCTATCTAAGGCCAAATTCAGATGTCTGACCAGGCTATTATTGGGTATAGGTCAGGAGACCAGTAGTGGGTCCATACAGGACGTCTGAATTCGGCCTTACATGTACGGCCACCTTAGGACATGTCCATGCCCTAAATATGCCACTAATCCATTCCCCACGAACTCCTCCTGGTCTTTGTAAAATATGGAGAGTCTGAACTAGGACTCCAGATCAATTGATGAACCATTGCAAAATCAGTGTGACTGAGCAAGAAACTCTACAGTAGGAACCGGGATCCAAGGGGCAACGCTTCTCCTCGCAGAGAGTGACATGTTGAGCATGTCAAGGTGAGGAGACTTAAGCCACAATGCTTTTAGACTTTTTAGGATTGCTACTTCCTATAGGTGGCACTAGATTTCTAGTCCTCTTCTCCTCTAAAGAGACAATTTGCATATTTCCCAGAGGAGCATTGTGGCTTAAAAGTCTCCTCACCATGACATGCTTAACATGTCACTCTACGCAAGGAGAAACGTTACCTCTTGGATCCCGGTCAGACGCTTCTCACCTAGCCAAACCAGATCTCACACTTTGCACTGACGAAGGGCAGTACCCAAAACACAGTGTCTGCAAAGTGAGATTCTGGTTCTGGCTTCTATCCTAAGTCATGTGACGAGGCTCGTTGGAGAGCCGATATTGACTTTTAGGATTGCTACTTCTTATAGGTGGCACTAGAGTTCTAGTCCTCTCCATCTCTGAAGAGAATTTACAGAAATGAACCAAAATTGTGAGTAGCGCACAGCCTGAAGACCCTTATATTTTAGTGAAACATAATGCAAAGATATAACATAATCCCAGTGGAGTATAATAGTCTATAACCAGTGGTCAAACGTTGCACCATCAGTGGTATATCGTGTGTAGCCCAATTCTGGACACAAATTGGCATGAAGCAGAGTGGATGAAGGTGTTCTGAAAAGTTGTGACTATCTGTCCACCATTTTACAAGTCTAAAATAGTGGAAAATCTTCCTGTTATCCCCACTGAGTACCTTGAATTCATGGAAAAGAAGGCCATTGTGGATAGATAAATTAGTGTGGTGAATTAAAAAGTCTTCCTAAAAGAAGAGAGTCAAGGCTTTCACAAGGGCTTGTTGACAAAAGTGTTCATAAGAACGCTCATTCCCGATCACTGGATTGAGTAAGCATGCAGTCGATCAGCAAAATGCTCATTCGTCTGATTGGATCATACGACGCCCATTAAATTTGTATTGGCAGCCCCACGTAAACAAGATGAGCTGCCGGCAATGTGCTTACTGCATAGGGACAACATGCATATAAAGTTTGTATCGGCCAGTGTGAATACACCATTAAAAAAATACAAAAAAAAAACATCACTGATGGACTTGTATGTAGTTAATCAGAAGGCAGAAATCTGCCCAAGTAACAGACCAATACGGTGTAGTACGATGGGGGTTGGGGAGGTAAGAAACCCCTAGAGAGACCCAAGAGCGCAGCAAATTTTGGTGTAGAGTCTACAACAATTCCACATTTTCCTTAAGTGATTCAAAATATGCAAAAAAAAAAAGTTTTAAGTTGGTCTTTAAACTTACTAAAACTTTTGTTGTAATAGATCTGTTTCACAACTGGGTTCATTCGGACACTGAAAAAGGAGCCCACCATGACAAGTATGAGGGGGGCTCACTGCCTTAGCTTGATAAGCGAGACAGCCGTGAAGATGAAGGGGACTGGCTTACCAAATGAACTGAGGTCGACAGACACCCACCTTGTTTCATTACAAAACAAATTGAAAAAGGGAGGAAGCTCCCCGCTTGTGTCAAAGCAAACTCCCAAGTGGAGAGAACCGGTGCTGAAACCGGGGCGGTCATCATAAACATATTTTAGCAAGTTTAATCAATTTGCATTTCTGAGACCAAATGGGAGAAGAGTCTTAAGAAATTCTTAAAACAGACACAGCAGTGGCCCAAAGAAGGACTTACACTAGATGAGTCTTTAGACTGTTCCTTGAACTTCTTGACCTGCACGTTTGGCAAATTTAGCAAAACCTCAATTTGAGACGTACTTTGGTCTATGACACGGCAGAATGTGTAGGCGATCGCTGTGGTCAGGGCTCAACCACAAGGTTATAACGAGTAGATGAAGACTTGTCCTAGAGTTACAGATGGAATAATACCTTCTGGTCTAAAGGGGCTCTCCGTTCGGAAGTGATCGCACAGCTCCTTTTATTGGTATGTAGTTACCATTCATCTAGACAATCCCGCAATGAATTAAGAGTAGAATAGGTGGGCTCACCTTCTTACCTTACCTAGTCATTTAATGTCTGAAAATATACAATTAAGATCAATTACAAGACAGTAATAATGGCTGTCAGGCCTGACCCACATACAGAAAGCAAGTTACCGGGGGTGGCCGTAAGCCAAGCACAGCCAGCAGCAGAAAGTCACGAGAGCAATCTAGGACAACGG
This sequence comes from Phyllobates terribilis, assembly GCF_046119375.1. NCBI lineage: Eukaryota > Metazoa > Chordata > Amphibia > Anura > Dendrobatidae > Phyllobates > Phyllobates terribilis. Next base: position 929,101,369 of record NW_027362762.1, on the reverse strand, counting down.
GCAAGAAGACGAGGTCTTGGACTGCAGCTTGGCTCCAATGAATTAAATGGAGATGAGCTGCAATACAAGAAGTGGACAGGTGGGGTGCTGTTTTTGTAACAAACAAATAAAAAAACATGGTCCTTTTTAAAAGAAGATTACTCAAAACACACATTTGACCATTGCTATGTCCTCAAATGAGCGCTTCCTGGTCTACATTGCAGACAAAGCTACCACCCAAAACCCACCCATTCTCCGAAATACCCAAGTCTCATATCCTGGATCAGACAGGTTAGATTTTATGACTTTATTTGAATAACTGGGGTGGACATGTCTCCTGTCTACGGCCTCACTAAAATAAACTGCAACCGCCATAAGTATCGCTGATCCTTTGGATGGATTCATGGACTATTGGGCTTTTTGGCTTTTTCTTTATCCTGCAGATTTCCTGTATGGATTTTTTTGTGTTTTTGTGTTTTTTTTTTTAGTTGACATCAAGGAATGGTTACTGAACAATTAGCCCATTTACGAGGCTGTAAGAAGAGGCTGGGCGTTACAGCCTATAATATAAAAAAACAGTGATCGCTATTCCATGTGTGCTGGCCCTTTAAGCCATCCTAAATCTACCTGGCGCCGTGTGAGCCAAACATCCCCCCTATATCGAAATTACCGTAAATAAAATTCTGTTCGGAGACCCACAAACCAGGCGATGGGACACCTTAAATTCTGATCTGAAGGGCAGGCCTCCATATGTACACGTAATAGACTTACCATGTGGACGGAGCTGTGTAATGAGGACACCAGGGGATAGAAGCGCCACCTCCTGTTTGTCTAGTTTCACACCTAACTCGTGTTTACATTCTGCACGGATACCAAGAATAAATTTACCATATGGAAAAACAGAAATTTCGACCCATGGAAAACAAGATCACCAACTAATTCAGACTAAAATGGCAGAATACTGGCAAAAAGACTCCTGGGAGGAAGTGCTCAGTTTCCCTGAAGAACCTCCAGAGGAGAAATGAAGAATTAGATCGTGCTCAGCAAAACTGCTTCCTCCGAAGAGGCGGCAGGGCGACGGCACCCCGCCAACGAGGCGGCAGGGCGACGGCACCCCGCCAACGAGGCGGCAGGGCGACGGCACCCCGCCAACGAGGCGGCAGGGCGACGGCACCCCGCCAACGAGGCGGCAGGGCGACGGCACCCCGCCAACGAGGCGGCAGGGCGACGGCACCCCGCCAACGAGGCGGCAGGGCGACGGCACCCCGCCAACGAGGCGGCAGGGCGACGGCACCCCGCCAACGAGGCGGCAGGGCGACGGCACCCCGCCAACGAGGCGGCAGGGCGACGGCACCCCGCCAACGAGGCGGCCGGGCGACGGCACCCCGCCAACGAGGCGGCCGGGCGACGGCACCCCGCCAACGAGGCGGCCGGGCGACGGCACCCCGCCAACGAGGCGGCAGGGCGACGGCACCCCGCCAACGAGGCGGCAGGGCGACGGCACCCCGCCAACGAGGCGGCAGGGCAGGTCCACAATTCCATGGCAGAAGGGGAGTAACATCCAGAACGGCTTCCCTACCTCAGTCAAGATTCTATAGATGCGATTTTCCCACGTTAAATATAAAATTGGTGCAATATAATGATGATATAAAAGCCGGTCCTGTATAAACAAGAAGACATTCTCTTTATTCCTCCCACCATACACACACTCCTCTGAACAACAAAAGAGATGTTTTGACGCTTCCTTCCAGCCTTAATCCATAAAGTAAAAAGGAGCCGGGAACACAATGAGGAGCGGACGCCGCGCAGTCGATTAGAAAGTGTGCTTGGGTAAGCCACAAATCACTGTGAATGCGATTCTGGATAGCGCTGGCGGTGCTGGCATTGTCAATGAAAAGCAGTCTATCAGGCACAACCCAGGGATACAAAGATAGGTCACAGAGTCGGCATGTGGCAACTTGTAGCCCATTCTTAATGCAGCCTCCCAGCCTGGTGTCATGTCATGCTAATGGGGGTAGGAGGACGCCCCAGAGGCCCGGCGAGGTGCACTAATGAAATAAAAAATGTGATTTAGGTTTGGTGCCCTGCAGCAGGACATAACCGGAGCGCAGATCGGAGCCTGGTGCCGTCACAGGGCACTTTCATTCACTTCGTCTACTAGGAGACATTGCACAAAGTAGGCTTCTTCTGAGTCACTGCCCGTTCTTTCAGCCTTCCCAGTATGAAGCCTGCAACTCACTGTAATGAGTAAGTTAAAAGGTGACAACCCTTCATCCTCCGCCCCTGCCTTGTTCCTAGAGCTAGATATGAGCACAAGTACACAATGGATGGAAATAATCCAGACAGGACAAAAAAACGACTGGAGTTATTCCGCGTGAGAGACAGACATCTCCAGACAAGATTGACAGTGCCAGCGTCCCACGCCGCAAAAAAGGAGACGTCTCTGTGCCTTCTCATTATTATGCATTGCTTATATAGCGCCATCATATTCTGCAGCGCTTTACAGACATCATCGCTGCCTGTCCCCCATTGGGGCTAACAATTTACATTCCCTACCAATAAGTCTTTGGGGTATGGGAGAAAACCGGAGGAAATCCATACAAACACGGGGAGAACATACAAACTCCTTGCAGATGTTGTCCTTGGTGGGATTTGAACCAAGGACCTCAATGTTGCAAAGCAACAGTGCTAACCACTGAGCCACCGTGCTGCCCATCTGTCTATGGAACAAGAGCACAATACCCAAAGACAACTATAGAAGTACTCGCCAAACTTTGCTTAACTTGCCGATATTTGCCTGCACCATTTAACTCATGTATGGAACCACACAACTACTCTTGGCAGATGGTGTCGGGGGCAGATGGTGTCAAAGAGGGAGGTTTGGCATGCTGGATTTTAACATACCCAATCCTTTGTTGCCCCAAGAGATGGGCTGTCAACACAAAAATTTTACGATTTATTTATTTTATTTTTTTTCCTTACTTTACTACGGACATGACAAAAACAAATTTGCGACTGTCAGGAAATGACCAGAGCTGTAGATTTACAAAAGCTTGAAGACCACAGATAGATCAACTGTGGGGGAAGCATTCAATAAAAACTTGACACAATCTGATTGGACATGGTTAAGGAGTTGTCAGACTTGTATACTGATGACATACCCTCAGGATAGGTCATCCATACGAGATCAGTGGGGGTCCGACAACCAGGACGTTGCATGGGAGACAAACCACAGTAAACGGCAGCGATATTATGGATAGGACATCAATATGCAAGACAACCCCATATAGAAAGGTACCTTGAAAAATCCGACTACTTTCAAGAGAAATCCACGTCAAAAAGCCAAGTGTTTTTCTTATGAGAGATTAAGTTCTAAGCTTTTTCAGTTTATGAATTTTTCATGTGTTTTTTTTCCCCCAGCTTTTGGCTACAAATGTCTGTTTTGGTGTGGATTCTACGTCAAAAGAACTGTGTGTGAATATAACCAAAGAGAATCCGATGTGAGATGTGATTTTTCATGCGAGTTTCTGCTTCAAAATGTAAAAAAAAAACAATGTGAATATAACCTTAAGTGATGGACAATCCTTTGGGTAGGAGTATTTCATTTTGGATATTGTGGGGGAAGCCAAATTGAGAGAAAACAAAACCAGGATTGTGCAATGGGAACAGAGCTAAACCTACAGAAATTTACCTGTGAGAATAAATATTACAGGTGCAAGAAAAATAAGTGACCTCAGCCTCACAGTCAGAGAGTCTATCCATCACCAGGATGAGTCCTGGGGCGTAGATACCGATAGATGAAGCAGCAGCAGATCTACCGGCATTCCCAGGTGTCTGCTAGTCCAATAATGAGCACAGGTGCCTGCAGCAACATTCACAGATCTGATCTCCCGCTCTGGAGGAACACAGGTCATCCCTGCTCGTCACATTCACACCATCACTCCCTGTAAGCCAACACCGGCATTGCCAATGGGGTGAAATCCCATGCCGTAGATCTGTCGCAGAAATCTTAGGACCGTGAATCTGCTCCATAGATAAGCAAGCCTCGATCAGAAATAGTCACCAAAATTTCGGCAACAGATTTGTGAGGTGTGAATTTACAGCTCAAACCTACTCTTGATCATAACTACATGAAAATGGGCCCCAATCTTCCTCCAAAATGGTCAACAGTAGCTCAATTTGAGAATTAGTTTTTCTCATTCCAAGACAATGGAGTCTCCAAGACTCAACCACCAATCTTTAATGAAGGACCACATCCCAAGTCCCATGTGTGGTCTGGAAAACCAATTACTAAGAGATTTTCTTTAAGGATTACAAACACATCAGATGGAACTTGCCAACCATCTTATGTGAATAGAGACCACCAGACTCTCCTCCAACGAATGATGTCAGGGAAAAAAGTACTGAGTTGGAAAGGACCTCCAGGGTCATCGTGTCCAACCTCCTGCTCAATGCAGGATTCAGTAAACCATCTCAGATGTCTGTCCAGCCTCTGCTTGAAGACTTCCATTGAAGGAGAACTCACCACCTCTCGTGGTTGACTGTTCCACTCATTGATCACCATCATTGTCAAATGTTTTTTAGAATATCTAATCTGTATCTTCTCCCATTCAGTTTCATCCCATTGCTTCTCATGTTTCCACGTGCAAATGACAATAAGGATGATCCCTCTACACAAGTATTTGGCAGTTGGAATTTCAACGTCTGATCTTTTTACAGAGGGGATGTGGAGACAAACATTGCTCCAACAGTCCTCTCATGTGTACGGCCAGATCTACTGTGGAAGACCCAATATGTCCGCAACAAGGACACCTAATAGACTTCAATGTGTAATACTTCATTTCCCCCAATTCTTACGTCCAAGTGTTACTTAATTTCGCAGTACAACGCACAACCATCAGCTTATTTTCAGAGATTGGTACTTAATGATTAAAAGGTGGGGCCTTCTTTATGTACCATTACGTATTATGACCGTTTTGGATCTAAAAGTCCACACAATGAATTTCTAGACAAAAACCCAATAAGGTCACAATTGCATGTAAACCAGACACTGGAACCTCTTCTATCTGTTCTCAGAATTTTCACACACCAAGGAAAGACCAAGTTAAAGGGTCTGAAGAGCAATTAACAGGTTCCCGTGAATTTACAGTACCATTTCCACATCATTAAAATGTATAGCGTCTACTTAAGAAGCTTCCTTAAAAAAAAAGTTCTAAGTACATATGAAATTCCAGAAGTTATGTATAAATTTATCTTTGCCTTTCTGGGAGGGAAAAAAAAGTACCCAGATCAAAATGAGAAGAAACAAATCATGATTAAACAATTTCATGGGCCAAAGTCAGAGGACTGCTCTCATCTGAATGGTTTTCTTAGTAATTATGGTTGCCTGGTGTTCGATAACCATTCTTATCCCTCATCTGAAGACCTTGTGAAAGGTTTCAAGGTCAAGACATCACTTACTTGGGAGAAAAATGTGCTAATCACCCAAGAAAATGAGAAAAGCGCTGTCATGTGGCAAGATCTGTTGGAGACGCATATCACTGTCTCATTACTGGGGCCAGGAGTCGGAGTGACAGGATCCTTTCCTTTTGTGTTGGGAGACACCAGCACTTGTCTTTGATGCCATCCCTGTTCTAATCTAGATTAAAGTCCCTGACTGATAAATTGCTGTGTTATCTGTGGAGTACAGGACGCCCCGCAGAAGACAAAGCATCACACATGCCAAGAAAAGGGATTTCGAAGCACTAATTGGTAATCTGAATCACAGATGAGGCATTGGGAGGACCCAATCAATGGGTTTTTAGGTACTAATCACTCTGCTATATCCAATGTGATTTCAACCAGTTGGTCAACATATCACGATATCAATGTGCATTATGACCCCATACAGACTTAAAAGTTGACAGTATGAGGGCCCGAAGTCTCATCTGATGAGAGAAAGATTGGCACGATGGAAATCCAATGGCTGAACCTTTTGCTTTCCGGGAGATAAGACGCTGCCAACGGCTCCTTCATATAGGGATCAAAGGTGCGTGAAGCCGAATTGAGTGTTCCTGTGTCTGGGAGAGTTAATGGACATAGCGGTCATCCGTACAACAGCTTTACTTGTGATTTCCAAAGGGCAGATGGACACTAAGTGCGTTTAGATGGACAGATAATTGGTGAAGCTTCTTACGATTCTTGTGCCCGATCGACTGAGCGGATCGTTTATGCCGGCATAAAAATCATTATTATCGGCAGCACGTGTGAAAAAGAGATGTGCTGCCGATAACATGATGTATGGGGACAGAATGATCTTTTCAACAATCGTTCTGGTCCCATCAGTCGGCTCGTGTAAACAGGACAGTAAAACGAACGGCGATCGAATTGTATGTGCTCGATAGACGCTCATTGAGGTGAACGCACCCCCTACAAGACCTTCCTAAGGTTTTATGATCATTCCCACCACATGTCTGACAAGCCTCTGAAGATCACTTCCAATCTTTTACAATGCTGGTGGATGGCAGACAGGTTCTCGGGAGTCAACAAATAAGGAAAACTAGAGCTGGGTTGGTGGCTTCCGATATGCACAGAATGATCAGTAGTAGATCGCTCAGTGCGCAAAGGCTGCCACTGTTCTCGACAGCACAGGTCCTGTTTACACAGGACGGTGTGCTGCTGAGAACAATGATCTTTTAAACCAAGCCAAGAAGATCCAGCATTTTACTCATTAGTCAGATGATCGGCAGCCTATTTACACTACACAATAATTTAGATATGAGCGTTCCTAGGAACCGTTCACAATAATCATGCACATTAAAGAGGACTTATTGGATTTGATTCTCCAATTCCAGTGCCCACATTGAGCGTTTCAAGGGAAGTCTTTCACCCCTACACTTCAAACAGTAGTTAGAAGGAGATGTAAACTATAGCTAGCTTCAGAAATGTTCTTTAATGGCCAAGTAGTAGGACATCAGAAAGTGGAGCACCAGTAGCAAATTTCTGGTTGCTTTGGCTTCATGGGATAAGCAGATCCACCTTCAAAAAAGTAGTTGTGCAACAAAAACACTGTACCAAGCTGCCAAAAAAGATGGTACCAAAAAAGTTGCAGAACAGCTGTGATTGATCAATTATCCCAAGTCGCTGTTCTGTCACACTGATTACACAGATATTTCCTCAACCATTCCTTTCATGTTATTGCAGGGGCAACTGTGTTGGTGTGACACTGTCGTAACACGCTGCCGCATTCCTCCAGCTCCAAGTAACAAGGAAGACTTGTTTATATGGCAAGGGAAATATAGGAGACCCGAGGTTAGAACCTTTTGTTTTCCAAGATCCACATTAAGGCATCCTGGGTGACCTTTTGCATTTAACAGGGTGGTAACAAAGTGGACTCTACAAAATGACAATACACAACATATGATAGAACGTTGGATTATCGTTTATTTCATGAACAATTGTAAAAAGAAATTCTCCAGAAAATAAAAATAAAAAATTGTATATACAAACCTTTTAAAATAAAATTTTAGGTCCTCTTCTAGCCACAGTCCTATTTAAAGCTATAAAAAATATCACTAAATACAAAAGGATCCAAGGTGCAAAACAATAGAAATTTCTTTCATTCTGGAAATTTTAAAAAATGTTGAAAACGAAAAAAAAGGGACAAGAAACATTTGCTAAGGTCCCATGACCGGGACCAAAAGGGCTGTGATTATTGATGATGCACATTAGATGGCAGTCAGCCAAATGATCACTCGTCCACCAGTTCTCTACTCCCAACTCCCCGATATACAGGAACGCTCGGCTAGACTAATCGCATGGTAGAGCCGCAGCCAGACTCCTAAGTCAGCGACCTCTCTCTCGGAGAACATGAAGGATCAACCATTGAAATTCAATCAACCAAGTGATTCTTTCTCACAAACATATCTGTTGGGAGAGGGGGGGGGGGGGGGGGGGGGAGACCACCATACATAGACTATTGGCTGATCCATCTGATATCGGCAGCTTCAGCCATCTTTAGTTTAAGGAGTGTGGGGGCAGATTTCATATGCTCTTCATAATGATCGCCTAGCGCCAACATTTTTGTAACAGAAGTGGTTCAAAAAGACAATTAAAATTCCTGTAAAGGTAATCTGGCAGTAGGAGCAACCCTCCCCAAATCATCTACATGGGCATGCACGTCATAGAAAAATAAAATATCACCTTGATATCTGCGATCCGATGTCTTTTTCCAGAAAAAGTCCAAATTTGTATTAATCTGTAAATGAGCTGTTAAGATCTATGGGCCGGACATAGATCTCCCCAAGAATCTGCATCCAGAGCTTCTTGTAAATGAAAGGAGGAGTTGCCAGTGTGAGACATGTAGATCAGAAGAGCAGACGGTCAGTCATTACATGTCTCACACTGGTAACGCCTCCTTTCATTTACAATAAACTTTGGAGGCAGATTCTCCAGAAGATCTATGTCCGGCCCCTAGATCTTAACAGCTAATTTACATATGAAGAAAAATGTGGATTTCTCTGGAACAAGACATTGGATCGCAGATATCAAGATGTCATTTTATTCAGCTTCCTACGACCTACATGCCCATATAGACGGCTTAGGGGGTTTGATCCTACTGACACATGCCCTTTAAATCATCACCCATTAATTCTGGAGTGTTACCAAATAGAAAAAATGTATAAAGCTCACGAATAAGAACTTCTGTATAAAAAAAAAGTTATGCAGAATTACAAAGATTTTATATCCGTCTTAAAATGACTCATCTTGCCATTTTAATCTTGTGATATTCCACATTATTTTTTTAGTTAAGGACTGGAAACAAGTACTGGAATTTGTCAGAGCCTCTACACTGGTTTCAGGTAATTGTATAAATGTACAGGAGCTAAACAACTACAAAAAAAAAAAAAAAAAATTGCCCCAAAATGCAATAAGCAGGACATAAGATTAAACAGAAGACGTAGTAAAATCACTTGGCCCTCTCTTATGGTATATGGTTTCGTAGTTGGAATGAAACCCCTCAAGCCGAGAAGAAACCTTGTCCTGAGCAACGAGGGGGATGGGGAGGAAAATTCCAAACAAAGATGAACTACAAGAGGAAGAGCTGCTAGAGACCCCGGCAGAGGTCACCTCCAACAAGACGAGGATTCATCCTACCACTAATCTGCCCAGTCTGTAAAATAACACTGCGACAGCATAAAAACTGACGAGAAACCTCAAGTTATATCAAGACCTGTGATATTCATGACGAGAAAGTGGGAAAAAGTGCAAAAATAAACAAAATAGTGAAAAAAAGAAGGTAGAATATAAACCTAGTAAAAAGCGAAATAAAAGCAGAAAAAAAAAAATCACCCAAAAAGCTGAGAAAAATTCCGACAACTTTGCCAGCACAGATTTCCTCCAGGTTCACCATATTTTACTGTGTGTGAAAGTGATTTTGTGTTTTTGCAACATATCAAGTTATTTCATCTTATATAAAAAAAAAAAAAATCTGTCTGGTCAATATAAACAAGACTAAAACCACAAATCACTCACAGCAACACGCATTGACGTGCAGGGATTTCCTAACCAATTCCTCGATCGATCGATGCCCCCTCATCTCTACCTCTAGACCAAGAACCGGAATCTGCGATTGATGGGTCCTTGCACTTATCTAGATCCTTGGTCACCACTCGTGCTTCTCCAAGCTTTGGCAAAGCTGTAGTGTTTCCTCGGCTAGACAGCCACCAGTTGAAGAACAGAGTTTAATATTATCTTGTTGGACAAGCCAAAAATAGAGAATAATCGAAACTAGTGCAAAGAATTTAGGTATAGTATATAGTCGTGTGGATTAAAGAACTATAACCAGCAGCACCGACCCTGAGCGTTGGGAGAACAACATCTATGTAGAGGACTGGTAGTGATTACCATGTCATATAGACAGCGACTTCATAGAAACAAAAAATGAGGTCAACAATACAGCAGGATGCACAATATATACCACCTCTAGCTGCAAATAGGAAACCTCAGAAGATGAAAATCTTAAAAACATAAAAAGGCAAAAACAGCATACAAGACCACAGAACCCGGCCAAAGAGATAGAAAACTTTATTAAAAGTTTTTATGAAGTTGAAGAAGTTTCGAAGTGAGCACTGGACTGAAAATCTGACTTAACTAAAGGGTTGGGAAGGTATGTGAGCGCCTAGTGTTATAATGACCTAGAAAACACACTCATCCCTCGATATCGTCATACGGAGATGTAGCAGAGCTCACGTGGTTACATAACCATAGGACTGCAGGTAACTCTTGCAACAAATCAAGAAACGAAACAATCTGCTCATACAGATGTAGCAGAGCGAAAATAGTCTGTGATTAGTTCTCCATGTGCCAAGAGCAAAAAGGAATCTCCAGATATATAAATCTATATACCTGCAGTCCAGAAAGGACGCATGGCATCTGATAAACCAGAAGTTTACTAAAGTTCCTGAAGCTGAGACTCCGCACCGATTCCCCCACAGCGATCATACAGTGCCATACAATGAAAGAAAATGCACATCTGCACCAGGACACCGTGCCATCAGCTCCTCTCACCCATTGTGTCGCCCTGTGCTTCCCCTCCTCAGCCGCCTGCACATGCTGCTCAGCCTCCTCTCTCCGCAGATGAATGTGTTGGCTCCAGCCTGGTGGGAGGATCACCAAGTTTCATGTGAAGATGACACAGGCCATTTGGGCGTGTAGGAGAAGAGGTTTTTTCTTCCTCCTCTCTGTAACCTCCTTTTTCCTTTTTATCTGCTGAACTGGCCTTTTGGCATTTAGTCACACTACACAAAGCCAGCTGGTTCCTACCTGCGGCTAGTGCTGACCCCATGCGGCTCCATCCCATTGCCTCAGGGCGAGCGCTAATGGAAACCACAAATGTGCAACTTACAAACAAAAGCTAAAAAAGGAGGGAAAACAGGAGCACAGGTAGCCAAGGATTGAAAGGGTGACCCGCTCTGCCACCACAGGCCGAGGGGAAGGAAGAAGAGAGCCCATTACAGACCCCGAAATATTAGAATTGGACGCGTTTCACTCCCCCCCCACCCCCAGGAGAAAATCCAGATAGCCAAGAATTACAACCTTACAATACACCGCATCCAACTCATCTTATTTAGGGTTTATTATTCATTTTACTCACTTACATAGCGTCATCATATTTTGCAGTGTTACAGACATTATCGCTGCCCCCATTGGGGCTCACAATCTAAATTTCCTATCAGTAGGTCTTTGGAGGGTGGAAAGACCGGGGAAGAAACCCATGCAAACATGGGGAGAACATAAACTCCTTGCAGATGTTGAACCCAGAAACAAAGCAACTGTGCTAACCACTGAGCAACCGTGCTAACCACTGAGCCACCGGTCCCGAAAGAACGATCTGCAAAGTGAGCAATTCAGGATAAGTGATTAGAACCTCTGAAGGAAGCAGAAGTAGAAGATAATTTTGGGATATCCTTTTACTTGGTCACGTAGGTTTGCCTTATAGAATAGGTGGCTCAGCAAGTGGGAAGGGGTGAGGGGGCTATGTTTGAAGCGTGGGACTTCTCTCACACCCAAAACCTGTGGCTATACCCCCTAAAATTCAGCTAAGAATACACATTTAAACACTGCAGAATCCACGTTAAAAGGGGTATTCCTATCTCAAAAATCCTATCCCACTATGTAGTTGAAATAATAATAATAATAATAATAATAATAATAATAATAATAATAATAATAATAATAGCAAATCCCTCCAATTAGAAATGTAGTATAGTTCTTCTGATTTTCTATGTCTTTCTTCATGTGCAGGGCATTACAGTAGCTTAGTTATCCATGGTTATAGCCACTAGCAACTGTCACCATATCAGTGGTCAAACATGGATATCTATGGTCCTGCAATGCCCTGCACATGAGGAAAGACATAGCTAATCAGAAAAACTATACTAGATTTCTAATTGGAGGTATTTGCTAATATTTTTATTATTACACCTGCTACATACTGGGATAGGATCTTGGAGATGGGAGTACCCCTTTACATCCCGTCACCCACTTCCATCTAGTAGGTCCTATGTAGCTGGGGTCTTACTGACCGTAATTAAGCGTATATGTGGGGTCTAGTAGGGTGACTACTCGGTATTCCTGCATTTATGGCAGCACATTAATACAAACGTGTAGGAGCACCATGTGTTGGCACGATACCCCATATGCCCCTCAACGCAGTACTTTTTCATTCTCCGGATCCCACCAGGAGCGAGTGCCGCGGACAGACCTACCTTGCTCCCTACCCCATATCTAGCCATGCTCACAAAGATGGTCAATATGCAGCTTGTTCATAGAGACCAATAATATCCTGACCACTTCTAAGGCCTGCAAGCGCTGTAGACCCCCAGATAGCCTGTCACGCCCCCCATTCTATCTTTTGGCCACTGGATTAGAGAACTACCACCACCTCCATGGCAGTGCCCTCTGTGGCTTCAGATATTAAACACATGCCAACAATGAATATACCCGTGTAATACGCAGTCCATGGATAGGTGACAATCATTCCCGTCAGTCATCCGTGTGACTGGTATAAATGTGTTCTTGCACAACATGGGGCCCGAGTACCCTACTGGCATAAGACTTTGCAAACCGTGCACATCAGGGAGGCACCGCCACTGAAGAAATCAACATGACAATCACAAAGTAAAGCTGGGACTGTCATCATAAATACAGGGAGGAATATATGAAAATTCCGCCCTTCAGCACCTGGCACAGATCTGAGCCATAATGATGCCAGCAGGGAAAACTACTGCACAGAATGCAAACGTACAGCTGGTAGTGCCCAGTAATTGTGGGCATTCATAAAAGTGTCAGCAGAGTGTTCATTAAAGCTCCAGGTAATTAATTGTGAATAAGCTGCAATACCAGCCATCACCTCTGGATGAGGGTGGCGCTGTTTGACACTTTTTTTTAATCTTAGCCAGCTCTTCAGAAGTTTTCCTCCACTATGAAAAAAAACTACACTGAGGTCCTCAGCCCCTTAGATGAATAATCAAAGATGATGGGTTTGGCCATCATTATTCCTGTACGTATGGGCAGATGAAAAGTCTTGCAGTAAACATCCTCAGGCCAGAATACTTAAAGGGGTTGTCCAGGCTTGGGGCTCAAGTCTGCAGTCAGTCACTATGTGACAGCGGACTTTACAAATCCTCACAGTGCGCGCTGTCAGGATTCTCCAGTGCCGGCAGTCATGTAACAACAAGTATGAAATCTGCATAGTTCCAGCCACATTCCGACTAGTCGTGTCTGGCATCAATTCACTTTTATTGAACGAGGCTGTGCACGTCTAGTCGGCATGTGATCTCATGTATGTAAATAGTCTCTTTGGTCTTGTGGTATTTGACTTTTTTGAGCCAAACTCTTCAAAATGGAGCGCACGGTTGTAGAATTTTATGGAAAATAAAAAAGGCGGCTTTTTATGTACGTGTTTAAAGCATTTTGTAACTTTAGAACAAAAAAAAAAAAAGTGCCGCAATTTGCCAAATGGCGCAAAAATATTTATGTATACAAAAAAAATAACTCCAGGGGGAGGACTGGAGAACGTTTGTGCCAAATTTTGACACTTTTTACAAAAAAATTTAATTGATGAATCCGCTGAAAACATCTAGAAAACCCCAAACCTCCTCTACAATGGCAAACGTAACTAATCACGGCTCTGTGGGCTGTCAAGTGGACGTTTCTTCCTACACAAACCTATTTTACCCCATTTACTAGATGCCATGAGATGGTCACAGACTGGAAAACCAACAAGCTGAGGTTTAGTGATGGGGAAGCTCTAATTCCCGGTGGCCCCTTCGGTAATTACAAGTCCATCAGACATGGCTCCTTTTGCCATTTGCCAATATTTACCGGACAGACGTCATGCTGAACCCCGGTGTTTTTCATACTTTGGCAACTCAGTTTAACATGGAGGGGAACATAGCGAGTGATCAGAGCTCTGTACCGGGAGAATCAACACTGAATCCTCAGAGGAAAGGTTTCACGCCAGCACCTTCCCCCGAGCCATATAAAGGGTAGGTACAGATTAGTAACCAATATGTAAAATCTAAACTACAAAAGGAACTTTAGAAACCGTCCTGATTAAAAAAATATATATCCGGTCTGTGTATATAGCCATTATGTACAGCTATGCGTCTCCATGGATACAGACTACAAACAACCCAGTGTAGTCTGATCCTCTAGCTAAATGCTAGGCTCCTGAGCGAGTCTAAAGCCTGGCTGTCGGCTCTATGATGCTTCGACTGATCGTTTGGCCGGCAGCCATCTCCTGGAGAATGATTTGATTGGCAGTCCAAAATCGGACATCTCCCCCGACCATCAGTCAGCCCCCATATACATTAGACCATCAGCCGTACTGGTTGATATGGGGGTGGGGGGGGTTCAGCCTACATTTTTTTGAGGAGTATGGAGGCCTTAACGCTTCTATCAGGAGAGAGATATCTAGACTATAAATGGCTTCTAGTTAACCTACCTGTCATAAAAAGATTAACACCCACAATTAAAAGGGGTGTTCCTTTCTCAAAGATCTTATCCCAATATATAGTAGATGTAATAAATAATATTAGCAAAATACCTCCAATTAGAAATGTAGTCTAGTTCTTCTCATTAGCCATGTCACTTACTCCATGTGCAGGGCATTGCAGTAGCTTAGGTATCCATGGTTACGACCACTCATAGCGACAGTGATTGTAACCATGGATACCTAAGCTACTGCAATGCCCTGCACATGGGGTAAGTGACATGGCTAATGAGAAGAACTATACTACATTTCTAATTGGAAGTTTATGCTCATATTATTACATCTACTACATACAGTATTGGGATAGGTTCCTGGAGATAGGTATACCTTTTTAAGCCTGCAATACACATCTCCAGGATCCTATCCCCATACTGTATGTAGTAATAATATGAGTAAATATTTCCAATTAGAAATGTAGTCTAGTTCTTCTCATTAGCCATGTCACTTACCCCATGTGCAGAGCATTGCAGTAGCTTAGGTATCCATGGTTACAATCACTAACGACTGTCACTATATGTGTGGTCGTAAGCATGGATACCTAAGCTACTGCAATGCCATGCAAATGGGGTAAGCGACATGGCTAATGAGAAGAACTATACATTTCTAATTGGAGGTATTTTCCAATATTATTATTACATCTACTACATACAGTATTGGGATAGGTTCTTTGGAGATCGGAATACCTTATTAAAGCCTGCAATACACATTACATTGTTGTCGGCTGAACCATCATTCTCGTTCGTCTGCGCGCTCCTTTGTGCTGTAAGAGCCGATGTTCAACATCTCCTGGAGACAATACGATAGGGAGTCCAAACACGTTGAGCGATACTTCACAGGGTCCGGGGCTTCCATACACAGATATCGTTGGGTTAAGCCAACATTAGGCCAATGTGTAAGGGGGGCTTAAAGGTGCAGGTTTGAGAGTCAAGTGTGCAGTGCGCACACTGTCATGATTCCCCAGTGTGTGCAAGTATGTTATGCGAGATCACGTGCCAAGGAGTCATCAGTAGTGTTGAGCATTCCGATACTGTAATATCGGGTATCGGCCGATATTCGCGGTATCGGAATTCCGATACTTAATTCCGATACTTTTACAATATCGGATACCGGAATCGGAAGTTCCCATAATGCCTGCGCTCTGCAGTGTCTGTGAAGGATGACAAGTTGGATGGCAGCGCTCAGCTGAGATCCAGCCTGTCATCAGAATGCCATCCCAGCGGGGGAGAATTCTCCTGATTGTTTAAAAGCCGGCGGGCGGTATAAAGCCGCCGGCTTTTAAACAATCACACAGCCCCATACTGCTTCCCCGCAGCCTCCCACCCCGATCCTCCGCTCCCCTCGCCACCTCCCATCCCGATAGTAAGTTAGGACCGGGCGGGGAGCGCAGCACCAAGGAGCGGGGAGCGAAGGACCCGGGCGGGGAAGCCGGCAGTGAAAAGACTTCACCGCCGGCTTTCCCGTTCTGTGCTGCGCTTTCCCGCCGGTTATTTCAAATGAACAGCTGAGGTATCAGCTGATGCCGATCAGCTGTTCATTTGAATTAGCCGCGGTGCCCTCAGAGGGTTCATGTGAGTTCATGCTTGACTGCATGAACTCACATGAACTTTCCCACGGCCGCACAGGTCAGCCTCACCTCCCAGACGATCAGACCGTCATGATTAGTGTGTGTGCGGGGGGTGTGCGCGATGTTTGTGCGGGTGTGCGCGGTGTCTGTGCGATGTGTGCGGGTGTGTGTGCGTGCAGGCAGACATAGGCCGATGTGACACTACTACTCCCATCGGCCTATGTCTGTCCCCCGTCCACTCCTGCCAGCAGGATCAGCTCGATGGGAGCAGTAGTTCCCATCAGACTGATCCTGCTATTTAAATTGCCCTACTGTGTCCCCAATAAATGTTAAATACATGTCATTGGTGGCCAGTGGTTACCTAAAAGAAATTAGTTTATATATTACCTGTCCCCGCTGATCCCCACCTAAAATAAAGTAAAAAATAAAAAACTACACCTATACTCACCAAGACACCTAATTCCCCGAAGCCATCGATCTCCTGTAATAAAATATAAAATAATAAACCACAACCTTATCCTTACCCCTCCGTAGCAGTCCACGAGTGTCCCACGAAGATCTCCAGTTCAGAGCAGCCACATAGAATGTGACCGCTCTGAACCGCTGCCGCCGCTAGAATGACGGGGCCGTAAGGGTTCACCGGAGTTCAGGCAGCGCTGCTCCGGTTAGCTCCTTTACGGCCCTGCTGTATCGTGAGAAATTCCCACGGTACAGCACTGCCGTAAACGAGGTCTCCGGAGCTGCGCTGACTGAATGCACTCCGGTGACCTCAGTCAGGGGCTCCCGCTGCCGGGAGCGGACGTGTTCCCGGCAGCGTGAGCTTACAGCAGCCATGCACAGCTGTCACCATCTCCAGATGTGACAGCTGTGCATGGGAGATCAGCGCAGGAACGTGGACAGGTAACTATTATTTTTAGTAAACTAAGAATTAAATAAAATTGTGTGTTTTATTTCAAATAAATTATTTTTTTCTGGGTGTAGTGTGTTTTTTCTTTTTAACACTTTGTAGGTTAGGAATGGGGGTGTCTTATAGACGCCCATCATTACTAACCTGGGCTTCATGGCAGCTGGCGCTGACATGAACCCCACCACTATTACCCCCTGCCACCGCACCAGGGCAGCGTGGAAGAGCGAGGCTAAGTGCCAGAGTTGGCGCATCCTATGGATGCGCCATTTCTGGGGCGGCTGACTGCTGGTGTTTCTAGCCTGGGAGGGGGCCAATATTCATGGCACCCTTCCTGGGCTATTAATATCAGCCCCCAGCTGTCTGCCTAGCCTTTGCTAGCTATTAAAATAGGGGGGACCCCACGTCATTTTTTTTGGGGGGGTCCCCCATTTTAATAGCTAGTAAAGGCTAGGTATTCAGCTGGGGGCTGATATTAGTAGCCTGGGAAGCTCCGTGGGTTTTACCCCCTTCCCAGGCTTCAAACATCTGCCCCAGCCGTCTGCTTAACCTCCGCTAGAGACTAAAATTATGGGGGATCCAACGCTATTTTTTTTAAAAATAAATCCATTATTTTAACACTAAATGACATTTGAGGAGTTAATAAAGATGCAGTCCCTAAATTATTATTTATTTTTTAATTAATTTTTCCCAAAACTTTTGACGTGGGCTTCGCCATATTTTTGTATGCCAGCCAGGTACAGCATCCAGCTTCTATGAACGCGCCATTTTCCGGGGCGGCTGCGGACTGCAATTTTCAGCGGGGGGCAGAAAGCTTGGGCCTCCCTGCGCTGCAGATTCCATCCCCCAGCTGCCTAGTTGTACCTGGCTGGACACAAAAATAGGGAGAAGCTCCACGTTTTTTTTTTTTTTAATTATTTCATGAAATTCATGGAATAATTAAGAAAAAAAGGGCTTCCCTATATTGTTGTGTCCAACCAGGTACAAATAGGCAGCTGGTGGTTGGGGGCAGCCCGTTCCTGCCTGCTGTACCTGGCTGGACCCAAATATAGTGCAAAGCCCCACGTCAATTTTTTTTTAATTATTTCAGGAAATTCATGAAATAATTAAAAAAAAATTATGTGGGGCTTCGCCCTATATTTGTGTCCAGTCAGGTACAGCAGGCAGGAACGGGCTGCCCCCAACCACCAGCTGCCTATTTGTACCTAGCCGGACACAACAATATAGGGAAGCCCTTTTTTTCTTAATTATTCCATGAATTTCATGAAATAATTAAAAAAAAAAATATGTGGGGCTTCGCCCTATTTTTGTGCCCAGCCAGGTACAACTAGGCAGCTGGGGGATGGAATCTGCAGCGCAGGGAGACCCAAGCTTTCTGGGCCCCACCCGCTGCAAATTGCAGTCCGCAGCCGCCCCGGAAAATGGCGCGTTCATAGAAGCGCCATCTTCTGGCGCTGTACCCAACTCATCCAGGGCCCTGGTGCGGTGGCTCACTGGGTAATAAAGGGGTTAAGGCCAGCTTGGCATTATCAGCTGGCCCTAAGCCCGAAATTCATGGGGTCACGCCAATATTAGACATGACCACCATGAATTTCTAGTAAAGTATTTAAAAAAGCACAACACCCAGAAAAAAGTCCTTTAATTGAAATAAACACACAATTCTTTATTGTTCTAAATTAAACCATACTTACCATCACGCCCATTCCAGCTGAAGCCAACGATCTCCTGCAATAAAAGTAAAATAATAAAGCAACCTCATCCTTACCTTTCCATGGTTCCCACGACAGCTTCAGCTCTGCTACATCGAGATGACAGGCTGGACCGCAGCAGAACGCTGCCATCCATCCTGTCATCCCGCAGACACGGAGAAGCGCAGGCATACTTCCACTCCTCAGTGTCTGGCTGTGACGGCATCCAGATGAGCCGAGGTCATGTCCAATGAACTCAGCTCACCTCATGTACGTCACTGACAGCGTGGGAAAATTCTCCTGCACTCAGCACTTCAGCATGAGAATTTTCCCACGCTGTCAGTGACGTGCATGAGGTGAGCTGAGTTCATTGGACATGACCTCACCTCATGTATGTCACTGACAGCGTGGGAGAATTCTCACGCTGAAGCGCTGAGTGCAGGAGAATTTTCCCACGCTGTCAGTGACGTGCATGAGGTGAGCTGAGTTCATTGGACATGAACTCGGCTCATCTGGATGACGTCACAGAGAGACACTGAGGAGCGCAAGCATGCCTGCGCTTCTCAGTGTCTGCGGGATGACAGGCTGGATGGCAGCGTTCTGCTGCGGTCCAGCCTGTCATCTCGATGTAGCAGAGCTGAAGCTGTCGTGGGAACCATGGAAAGGTAAGGATGAGGTTGCTTTATTATTTTACTTTTATTGCAGGAGATCGTTGGCTTCAGCTGGAATGGGCGTGATGGTAAGTATGGTTTAATTTAGAACAATAAAGAATTGTGTCTTTATTTCAATTAAAGGACTTTATTCTGGGTGTTTGTGTTTTCTTTTAACTTTGACTATGGGGTTAGTAATGGGGCTGTCTTATAGACGCCTCTCCATTACTAACCTGGGCTTGATGTCAGCTGGCATTATAAGCTGACATCAACCCCAACCCTATTACCCCCTGCCACCGCACCAGGGCAGCGTGGAAGAGCGAGGCTAAGTGCCAGAATTGGCGCATCCTATGGATGCGCCATTTCTGGGGCGGCTGACGGCTGGTGTTTCTAGCCTGGGAGGGGGCCAATATTCATGGCTCCCTTCCTGGGCTATTAATATCAGCCCCCAGCTGTCTGCCTAGCCTTTGCTAGCTATTAAATTAGGGGGGACCCCACGTCATTTTTTTGGGGGGGTTCCCCCATTTTAATAGCTAGTAAAGGCTAGGTATTCAGCTGGGGGCTGATATTAGTAGCCTGGGAAGCTCCGTGGGTATTACCCCCTTCCCAGGCTTCAAACATTTGCCCCAGCTGTCTGCATAACCTCCGCTAGAGACTAAAATTAAGGGGAACCCCACGCCAATTTTTTTTTAAATAAATCCTTTATTTTAACACTAAATGACAAGTACAGTAAGCAACACTGTCACTGTACTTCATATATATGTGACTGACATGTTTCTATCTATCTAATCTATGTGTGATTCTCTATTCTTTCTATTCTAAATTGTCGGGTACAGATGCTGAATTGCCGGCCGGCTTTCTTAAAGAGACGGTGCATGAAAACACTATTATTTTTTTAAATAAATCCTTTACACTAAATGACAAGTACAGTAAGCAACACTGTCACTGTACTTCTTATATATGTGGCTGACATGTTTCTATCTATCTAATCTATGTGTGAAGCTCTATTCTGTCTGTTATAAATTGTCGGGTACCGCTGCTGAATTGCCGGCCGGCCTTTTTAAAGAGACGGTGCACGAAAACACTAATATTTTTTTTAATAAATCCTTTACACTAAATGACAAGTACAGTAAGCAACACTGTCACAGTACTTCATATATATGTGACTGACATGTTTCTATCTATCTAATCTATGTGTGATGCTCTATTCTTTCTGTTGTAAATTGTCGGGTACCGGTGAATGCCGCTGATGAATTGCCGGCTTTTCATGTCATTCTACATTATTCTTAGTTGTTTTACTTCATGTAGAATTAACCTACAAGGAAAGAAAGGGTTTATTTTCATTCTGATATTTGTGTCCCATTGACTTGCATTGGTTTCCGGTATCGGAATCGGCGATATCCGATACTTTTTGGGTATCGGCCCGATCCAATCCGATACGATATTTCCTGATATCGGAAGGTATCGCTCAACACTAGTCATCAGTCTTCTCTCAATAGAAGTGAATTGAGAGAAGCTAAATGCACCTAGTCTGCCCGTGATTGGTCATATGGGGGATCGTGACAGTGTGCGCACCGCAATAGGGGACTGAAGACTTTACTCTCAAACCTGCAGAATCCCCTTTAAATCTGGCCAAGTAGAGGACAAAATTACACTTTTAGACTATATCTGGCGAGTCCGGGACTAAGGATTTGTTATCCCTGCGCCTAGGTCAAAGACAAGCTTTTATCATTTGCACAAGTCTCCCCTACTATCAGTGCAGTCCTTCACAACTCTCAACGGAATCCCCTGGTTATAGGGGTTCCATATATTCTACACGCTCCACAGTGGAAAACTAATGTTTAAGCCGCAAAAATATGGAAAAGGGGAGCAGCTCGGACAAACTTTCTATGGCAGCACCTGCATACATAGGGTCGGGAGTCAGGTCACCTGCTCTGCATCTGCTCTCCGCCATCACCATATATTAAAGGGGTTTACACTTATATCACACAAGGTGTTAAAGGAACAGGAGACGGGGAATGGCGCCCTGTGAGGCAGCGATGGAGACACTGCAGGGCGATGGCGGGATTCCTCTAAGCAGGGTGTGCACTTTGTACGGGCTGCACACTGCTCTGTATAAATGACGTGCAATCATTCATTGTCTTTCTCGGAAGGTACAAGTACAGACCTGAGCAGAGTTTCACCTCCGAAAATCTGCATATGAACACAATACATCCTGTGCGAGACTCCGTCCTCCCCCATCCCAGGAGATCAGGTATCCAGGTTCTCACACAGCCGTACTCCTAGATTGTCACCACCGGATTATACCATACGGGAAGAGTACAAAAACAGACACCATGCCACAAAGAAGCTTAAAGGGTTGTCCCATAAACATTTATCAACTATCCACAAGATAGACAACAAATGTATGATCCCTGGGGGCCCAGAGGCAGAGACCTCAACCAATCCCAAGAGGAACAACATGTGCTCCATCTGCCAAAGGGAGTACCATGCAACTCAATCTCCTGCAGAAGGTCGTCCGTCCGTCCGTCCGTCCCCCCCCTCGCAATGATGCATTTATACCGATCATGAGTATAGGTCATAAGTTGTATATGAGAAACCCCTTTAATGTCCTTAATTTGTCCAATATTGGAAAAACATGGCAGTTAACTATTAAAAACAGCGCCACACCTTTCCATAGGTTGCGTCTGGCATTACAGCTCAGCTCTGTTGAAGTAACAGAAAGAGCCGCAACCAATGGACGGAGTAATGCATTCTAGAGAACTGGCGCAGCACGAGAGAAGTCTTAGAGACGGAAGTGAAAAGGTTTGGATTATTTAGGATGTTAGTATTAGGTCATTAGAGGACTGGAGGGCACGGGTAGGGTGGTAGACAGAGACGAGGGAAGAGATGTAGGGTGGTACTGAACCATGGAGCACTTTGTGGGTGAGAGTAATAAGTTCATATTACATTCTATAGTGGATGGGTAACCAGTGTAATGACTGGCACAGGGTAGAGGCATCGGTGTAGCGACTGGACAGGAATATGATCCTGGCAGCTGCATTCAGAACAGATTGGAGAGGGGAGAGTTTACAAAGAGGGAGAGAGATTAGAGAGTTGCAATAGTTCTGACGAAAATGAGTAAGAGTAACAGGAAGGAGTGGAAACTATTTTCACTGAGTGTTTGAGAGAATAGATGATGCAAGTGATTATATTCAGTGCTGTACAAGTTCATACTTTTAGATTTATTTTTTTGAACAATTCTGCATTACAAAATGCATTTTACTCCAGAGCTGCATTCACAAGTCTGCAAGCTTCAGGCTGAAAATCTACAAAGCTTGTTAAAAAGCTTAAAAGATTCCCAAATCTATAGACATCGCAGACCTAAAGCCAGGCGTTTCATCAACACTAGCAGCCAGCCAGCCACACATCTGCCCATTGTCAGGCACAAAGTACACAGGACTAAGGGGCCAGAGTTCATGTTTCTTACAGCAGACACACTTATTTCAACATTAGGAAATTGTTTAGAACCCATAATGCCATTTGTTGTGAGAAAAGCATCCAGCCCTTTTTTTTATAAAAGCGCACATTGCTATCTCTTGCAGTCAGGAATTTCACGGTCTGACTGCTCTAACTGTAAAGAACCC
Organism: Phyllobates terribilis; assembly: GCF_046119375.1. Taxonomy (NCBI): domain Eukaryota; kingdom Metazoa; phylum Chordata; class Amphibia; order Anura; family Dendrobatidae; genus Phyllobates; species Phyllobates terribilis. The sequence continues at coordinate 929,078,422 of NW_027362762.1, read as the reverse complement.
TTTCCCATTTAGCTGCCGGAATAGGAAAGGGTTCTTTACAGCCAAAGCAGTCAGACCGTGGAACGCCGACCACAAGAGATAGTAATGACAGATACTAACAGATTTAAAAAAGGGCCGGATACTTTGCTAACAAATGGCATTATGGGTTATAAATAATCTAGCGATAGAGGGTATGTGGCCGGGGGAGAAAGGTTGTACTTATGGATCCAAGTTTTTTTTCAGTCTATATAACTAGGTAACAGAATTTGTTCTCTACTTTCGGAAACTCAAATTGACACCATGGACCTGGGTTGTGCTTTTCCTGTGGTTCCCCCTCACCCTCTTACAGGTTATCCTAAATTACTGCATCCTGTAGTCCAGACCCCACATGACCACAGCCGACTGCAAAAATTCCTGTTCCTGTGCAAATTTAAAAAAAACCTTAAAAAAGAGGCCTTGATAGGCACCCATTACCTGCCCGCAAAAGGAAATGACTGGAGCAGGAGAAAATACTGCCCCCGCAGGCCGGAGTCAGAGGCAACACATCCAAACTAGAAAATAATGGGATCAGCCAAGCGTAGAAGAAACTGACCCCCGTAATCAGTTGGTGCAATCAAGTGGTTGAAGAAAGCAAGAGAGCAATCTCACCAATAATGGCAGATAAGGGGTGAAAATATTAATATTATATATGTTATAAATGATTAGAGTGGAAAAAAAAAAAAAAATCCGTGATCAGTGTTGTAATGCATCGGAGCATCCGGAAGGGAGACATATGGAAGCTCTTCACGCCGTCCTGGTGACTCCTACACTTCCCATCTTGCAGGTGGAAAGGATTCAGCATGTACAGACTTGCTCTATAACAATACCCGGCCGAGGCAAAGCCCACAGCTCCTGACATAACTATGGCCGCATCGCAGTGTGCAAATAAATAAAGTCACCATCTGCAAATCAGAATAACTCAATGTATGGACACCGCTAAAAAGAATTCAGATTTATTAATTAGGAGGTGAGCGGTGACATCACCTATTGTGAATTCTGTGTTATCTACTGTATATAGAGGTGTTATTAGTCATTGTACAGGAGGAGGAGGAGATGAGCTGTGACATCACCTTTTGTGAATGGTGGATCCTGTGTTATCTACTGTATATGGAGGTGTCATCTGTCATTGTACAGGAGGAGGAGGAGGTGAGCTGTGACATCACCTATTGTGAATGGTGGATCCTGTATAGTCTACTGTATATAGAAGTGTTATCAGTCATTGTACAGGAGGAGGAGGTGAGCTGTGACATCACCTATTGTGAATGGTGGATCATGTGTTATCTACTGTATATAGAGGTGTTATTAGTCATTGTACAGGAGGAGGAGGAGGTGAGTTGTGACATCACCTATTGTGAATGGTGGATCCTGTATAGTCTACTGTATATAGAGGTGTTATCAGTCATTGCACAGGAGGAGGAGGGGAGCTGTGACATCACCTATTGTGAATGGTGGATCCTGTGTTATCCCCTTTATACAGAGGTGTTACCAGTCATTGTACAACAGGAGGAGGAGGTGAGCTGTGATATCACCTATTGTGAATGGTGAATCCTGTGTTATCTACTGTATGTAGAGTAAACTATTTATGATTCAATTATTTTTATTAAGAGTATCATAAAAGACAACTGCAAGAGATACAAACAGTATATAAAACAACAAGTCAAGCAGGACGACTAAGGGCTCGTTCACACTGGCAAGCAGCATCCGATGTTTATCTCATGCGAGAGAATCGGATACTGTATGCAAATGACCCTAGACTCAAAAGCTGCTGTGAGCGTGATCCAAGTGTCACTTTACTGTGATCCGATTCTCTTGCATGAGAGAATCTTATTTCAGGTGTGGAGAAGATGGAGAAATTAGGCTCTCCATTGTGAGAGTAGGCGTATATATCGGACTGCACACAGATGACATCCGATTGCAATCTGATATTTTGCATGCACGCATAGACTTGTATGGGTGTGCGCCATCCGATACACGCTGCCAATCACAGCATGCAGCGATTTTTTTTCCTCATCTCAGCATGAGAAAATAAAGGTTAGTCAGCACTGCCCCATAGTATAACATTGGGGCGAGGACTATCCGATGAAGCATCATATAGCACTTGCCAAAGTTATACGCTGGCTACCAGCCAGTGTGAGCGAGCCCTAAATGTGTTAGTATTTTTATAAAACAAGTATTGAAAAAATTGAAAAAGAGGGAAGAAATAAAAGAAATAGAAAAGAGAGGGGGAGTGGAGGTGTTGGTCCATACTTACAGTCTTGAATTGGTTTGGTTATCTAGCCAAGATAAGAGTCCTTCAGATTCCTTAAAGGGGTATTCCCATCTCAAAGATCCTATCCCAATATGTAGTAGGTATAATAATAATAATAATAATAATAATAATAATAATAATAATAATAATAATAATAGCAAATGCCTCCAATTAGAAATGTAGTATAGTTTGCTTTCTTCGTGTACAAGTACTGCAGGACCTTTTATATCCATGGTTACGACCACTAGCAACTAACTAACTTTCAGTAAATCAGAGGTGTTAACCATGGATACCTAGGGTCCTGCAATGCCCTGCACATGAGGAAAGACAAATGAATCAGAAAAACTATTACATTACTAATAGGAGGTATTTGCTAATATTATTACACTTACTACATATTGGGATAGGATCTCAGAGATGGGAATAACTTTTTAAACAGAAACCAAGGGCTCAATGTTCTGTAGAACAAGTCCGTCATGTTGTGGTCCACAGGTTTAATTATTAGTGTTGAACGAGCACTAAAATGCTCGGGTGCTTTAAGCTTGGGCCGAGCTCACTGTGATACTCGGGTGCTCGACCTGAGCAACGAGCCCAATGTTAGTCAATGGGAGACTCGAGCATTTTTGCGGCGGCTCCCCCGGCAGTCTGTAGAAAGCCTAAAAAGTGCCCAAAACAATAGTGACATTGCTCAAATGACATGGGGACAGCATGGGGATCTCCCCAGGAAGCATTTCTGACCCCAAGGTCACTGCTGTCAACAACGTGGTCAGAGGTATTAAGCCACTTTTAGGGGCTCACAATAAAAAGTTCAAAACCGAAACTTTCCTGTGAAATATGTTAAGGAACTTCCTTTCCAGGGTAAAGACTTATGTATAAGGTAAAAAATAACCAAAAACAAAAATACTCCTCCACACCTTGGGCTATGTTCACAAGTAGCATTTTTTTATGCGTTTTTGCACTTTTGCATTGCTTTCAACCGTGACAAATGCATTCACCGGGAAATGTCATTTTAACATTTTACAACCTTATCTGGCCATGTGCTGTGTGACACATGCATACAGTGCTGAAAAGACATGGAAACAGCATGGAGAAGACCCCTGGAAGCATCTCTGACTCCCAGGTCACTGCCTAAAAGTGTGCCCATCAGAAGTGATCCTTGCCGCATCAGAAGATGCAGACTTGCAACTATCCCCGTGCAAGTCCTTGTCTATCTGGGATGGATATTAGTCCTGATAAGGACTGTTTGTTTGATTTTGCAGGCTTTAGAGACCCTACACTACCTATTTTGCAGTATAAATCTCTCTCTAGCTCAGCAGCACTCTCCCTACACTGTCTGATCCGGAGCGACTGTGTCCACGATGGCGGCGCCCGGTTTTAAATACTCGAGGTGACGCTGTGCGGCCAGCCAATCACTGTAATGCCCACAACCAACATGGCTGTGGCATTACAGTGACTGGCTGGCAATCCCTCCATGTTCATTGGCTCTGTAAAGAGAACCAAACGTGCAGGGCGGAGACCCGAGCTCCCTCCCGAGTAACCCGAAAATGCTCGGTGCTCGCCGAACATCCCGAGTAGCGAGATGCTCGGGCGAGTACCGAGCAGTGTCGAGCATGCTTGCTCAACTCTATTAATTATACATCAATGGCGTCCACCGGTGCCGGGTTACAACTGATATTGTGATCCGTGACCAAGATGCAAGGGAACAAAGCTCTTGAGAGAACTGAAAACCCAACCAATTGGCCATGTTGCCCATAACTATACTTGCATCTCTCCCAGAACGTCCAAAAGGCAAAAACTTCCCCAAATCTGGGAATAGTGGGGAACTCTCCTGGGTGCCGCTGAAGTCAACCGAAATGTTTTCGGGAAAAAAAAAAAAAAAAGTTTAGGAAAGTTTCTAATGTGTGACATCAAAATGTTTCACCTGATGAAGCCCAAGCGTCCAAACGCCCACTCAGTGGTTATGGAAGAGAGGGTAAATATACATATCTTTTTTTGGGTGGGGGTGGTTTATGAGCAAAATGCCCATCAGGTCACAGTAGCTCTTGCCTTGCTATGTGATTGACCCTTTCACGATGATATGAAGCACACACGATGCTGATGGATCAGTCCGGGGCTTTCACACCTGTGGATACACTAGAATGCATCATCCATCCGTTGCGTGCTCGATAGCTGCATCATCCGATCCCAGTCACTTAGCAACTGATAGATTGTTCTGCGTTTCATGCACCAAAAATAACTACAGAACAAAATGTGCCGTTTTGTGTGTTTGCTAGTTGTCTGGATATTCGAGGATTTCAGAAGGCAGAATTAAACTTGTTATGTACTTACGATCAACAGAGGAACACTGCGGCGTGCCACTCGACATGGGTCATACCGTGAGGATAGACGAGGTCCTTCACATGAGTGGGCACGCTAAACTGCAACGTCAGCTACAGAGAGGGTAGGGGGGAGATGCCTAATTAATGAGTGCTGAAAAGACGGTCTTCCTCAAGCACTGATGTCACAAAGAAGAGTCCGGTGCTGCCTTTCCTTAAATCAGAGCGTATCTGTGAGAGCCACCAAGATGCCAAAATCAAGTGTCCTGCTCACTGAACCATATAGGAACATGCCGTTATTATGGATTTCTCCAGGGTTTTTAGGATCATTGAGCATAAAGCAAGATAAAGCTGGTCTTCAAAAGCTAAAATACTATATAATCAGGATCCTAAATATTAAAGGGTAACAGTACTTTCAAGTAACTTTCCAGAATTAGCTGTACATGAGAAATGACCCCATTTCTGGTCACTATAAGACTCCTGCATTTTCTCCAGTTTCCCCCTGTCCAGCCTTTATTTTTTTAAGGGTTTGTCCACACAACGGCTTTTTCAGACAAAAGCCACTTAGTATCCCACCTGAAAAAGCGCTAAAACTAAAAACACCAAAAAGTATGATCATAATGCACAGCAATGTCAAAACAACTTGCTGTGCACATGTTGTATATTGTCCCTTTTTTTCAGCACTTCAGGCTTTGAAAGCCGTGGAAATTGCTAAAAGATGCAACCTTTCCATTCTTCTGGTGGCTTCCGCTTAGAAGCCTCTACTGTTCTATGTGCAGTACACAATGTCACGCAAGGTGTGGGAAAGACTAAGTGCAACACGAAGGGAAGAGGGTGAGGAAGCCCAAACACTAGGGAAAGGGGGAGTGGAGACCTCCTAGGCAGATCTAATATCACCCTGCCTACCCTACCATCCTTATATAGGTTCCACACCTATCGCCAAGCAGGACCCAAAACTCTCTCTGGCCCTAGATAGGGAGGGGTGAGCACTGGTCAGGCCCCACTACAAACTGAAGAAGACAACAAGGTAGTCAAACAAAGGGGATAAACTTGGCTTGAGCAGACACCAGAGAAGTAACGCCAACTGTCCTCCAAGGGCACCAGAAAAGAAGCCAGCCAACAGCTAGAGCTCCAAGCCTGCCTAAAAAGTACATAGAAGTATAACCGGCAATTGTCTGGAGAAAACTGAGGATTTTTAACTCCCATGCAATGGTGTGTCCATCAGCAGCAGGAGGGAGGTCACCGCTGGGTCTTAAAGGAAGAAGGATTAAGAAGGTGTCTGCAATGCCAAGCGCAGTGACCTTCTACAGCCAGATCCAGAGCGACTGTCTATTACACCTAACACACCTGTGACACACAATGGTTGTCCAAAAAAACATCAGAAAAGAGGCTTCAGGGAAGACACCGCCAGAGTTTTCTTGAATCATCTTATGCTACAAAAACAATGCGGGTGAAGGATGATGTGTGCACATGCCCTAAAAGGGGTTTTGCGGTTCAAGAAAAACCCTTATAGATATACATAAAGATCTATAAATAATATGCTATGCCATATAAATATCTGCTACGTATAGCAAAAATCACAATCTCCTATGAATGCCGGCCAAGAGCTGACATTCACAGGACATTCACAATGACAGGTACGGGGGTCTTCTGCAGTTCCCCGGCTGTCATGACAACCCATCGGTCGGCGCATGTTAAATGTGGCCGTAAGTGAATTACAGCAAGATTTAACAGGTTAACAGCCACAGGCGGAGCACCGCGCCAGCCGTGGCTGTTATAGGCACTTGACAGCTGATCATCCCCAACTATGTCATAGTCAATTATCAATCATTGTACGGGAGGAGGAGGAGGTGAGCTGTGACATCACCTATTGTGCAGGATGGATCCTGTGTTATCTACTGTATATATAGAGGTTTTTGCCATCATTGTACAGAAGGAGGAGGTAAGCTGTGACATCACTTATTGTGAATGATAGATGCTGTGTTATTTACAGTATAGAGAGGTGTTATCCCTCATTGTACAGGAGGAGGAGGTGGTGAGCTGTGATATCACCCATCGTGAATAGTTACTATATCACCTATATCTAGGCGATACCTTTCATTATAACCCTGTCTGTGAAGATAATGAGATGACTGCTGAGAACAGGAAGTATCAGTCTATTATGGGGCACAAAGGCCAAAGTAAAAACTGCAAGATTTCAGGACTAAAGGCAATATGGAAAAAATGAAAAATAATCCTTAAAAAATTATATGAAAGAATTTACTATATTCACTTTATTTTTTTGGTCCATTACAGTGAACATTTATTAAAACGTTCATTTAAAAGTGGAATTTTCCTTCGAAATCCTGAAACGTGAACTCTGGGTATAATGGCTTCATTCCAGCACTCTCTTTTCCGTGCGTTATGAAGGTCTATGCATTTCTATAGATGTAACGCACGCTACAGGAAAAACACTACCGTATTTACATAATCCATACATCCTGCTAGGATTTAACAGAAGAATCAGATGTCGGCGTTACATAACTACAACACCCAGCGCTCCAGATTCATCTCTGCACAATGCTATAGCGGGGGGTCTATACGGCAAAAAACACCTTTGCCCCCCGAGCTGTGCAGCAATTGTATGATATTACATAAGATTGTAATGCACTGCCAACATTAAAAATACTATAAAAAAAAAAAAAAAAAAAAACACAAAAAATATAAAGTAACAAGCTGATCTATTATACAAAAGAGAAAAAAAAATACATAAACATTATAAACTACTAAACACGAGAAGACAATGATACAGCCGGGAAAAAGCTGCGCTGAGTGGGCTGATCTACTGCGCAGAGAGCGTGTACAGAATTCACAATCGCCGAGGTGTCATGGAGACGCAGGTATTTTTCTAGCAATTCTACAGCATTAGGCATTGTTTTCCATTGAGAGTTAACTCTTTCTTTTGAATGTCAATTTAAAGAAAAAAAAAAAACTGCTTCTGGGAAAGATAGTTGACTACGAATAGGATCGCTTTGACCCAACATTTTTTGGTTCAGAGCAACACAATGGGGGACCCTACGAACATGTTTTAGGTCTGCACCGGAAATTCTCCAATAGGATTGCAGGACCTGACTACAAAAGTCTAGTTGTAGTCTGTTACCATGGAGATACATTGGTCTGCACAGGTGTTGTAGAAACAAAACCATAGAATTTTTTTTATTATTATTATTATTCCTTTGCATTTAAAAACACAGTCACAAAAGGTAGATGCAAAATATCTTGAGGGCCACAATGACATCCTGTTAGTATATATGGAGGTCTCATTCACAGTGGTCACATGGCCAGGTTACAGGATTACTTAGGATTGGTAACAGGTTTGAAGATGCTTATACCTGATTGTTCGGGTTCACCTGGTGAGATGGATCCACCAAGTCAATGGTCAAGTTGAACACATTGACCGAGGGTGATAGCAAAGAGGAAAGGACCTGGATAAAGGGCTATGCTGGATGGCAAGCTGAGCAGGACGCACCAGAAGCCACAGAGCCATGAGTGTAGACAGAGCAGATAAAGGGTTAAACGGAAGGTCTGAACCAGGATGTAGACGCAAGTTGAAGGAATCACAAGGAGTTGGGAAAGAAGGTTCAGGCGTAATGTGAACAGTCTTTAAATAACCAATCATAATCTCTACAACAGACGAAGAAGCAGTTAATGCAATTTGCAGAAATCACAGGAATTTGCAAAGATTATTGCAGCTGAAGGAACTGGATGGTGATAAACTCCAAGAAAAACCAACTGAACAGAACACTGATTAAAATACTCAGATGCCATATGTCTGTCTAAGTCAACCTTAAAAGGGGATGTGTGAGTAGCAGCAACCCTCCTAAGCAGTCTATATGGACATTTAGGTCTTAGGAAATTGAATAAAATGATACCTTGATATCGGTGATCAGATGTTTTATTCCAGAGAAATCCAAGATATTCTTAACATGTAAATGAGCTATTAAGATCTACAGGACAGACAAATCTCCTCGAGAATCGGCCTCTAAAGAGGTCAGTGAGGTACGCCAAGCAACTTGTGAAACCCAATGTGGAGATCAGCAAAGGGCAGCAGCCATAGAGGAAAGGAGAGGAGCCCTACACTGGAGTTGAGACAGATGCGTAACACCGACATTACCAAATCGCTTTATTACTGGAGCACAAGAACATGAATACTCTACAATCATTTCCTAATATTTACAGTACAAAGTATTACGTTTCATCAAGAATAATTCCCATTAATTACTTGTGATCTTTGCAGTAATCCTTTCTAATTAGTTTTGTCAGTTTCACCATGAAATTTCATTGCTCCATTTGATGACTGTGTGTATAAAATCTGCATTACTCATCATCACGCCAAACAGATATTGAAGAAACATTCCAGCTTTTTCCTTTATGTATGCCGTTAGTCTTCCTGTTGTATAATAACTTTACGGGCCTGCCTTGGGGACTCCTCTGTCCTCTCTGCAATAGGGAAGCTTATCAGACTACATTTCTCTAGCTACCTTTGGATTTTCAAAGGAGTGAAGTATCATCACACAACATTTGCTTTGAGTCCTACCTAATAGCAGCAGTGGTAGATCTGCAACAAAGAACTGCTGTCCTCCGACATTGCCAAGTCTCTGTATATCTTGTGCACTGCAGTTTCGCATTACAGGATCTCCGTGTATCCTGTGTGATGCAGCTTCAGTGTTCCTTGCCTGCGATAGGTTTCTGCCCGTCAGCTCTTACAAGCAGAAGTCAGGACAGACAGAATGACGCTGCATTTTATACAATACACCGAAAATTCTGCACATAACACTCAAGACCGTATAAACAGGCAGTGTGTGTCAATGTAGTTGTATAGCTCTGCAATAAATAACTGCATGGACTTAACTATTACTGTATGGAGTAATAGAGGGAGACACAAAGAGAAACAGGAGTGGAACTGGGTGCGGAGGGAAGGTGTCCTTTTAGCTGCCAGGATGAAACTGTAGTTGATGTCACATTTTGAAGCCAGGGGAAGGTTTCAGACTTCCTGTGATCTAAAGAGAATGTACAGGACTGGTGGTCAGACATTACACAGCAGCCCAGAATTAGAAGGAAGGATGCAATTTAGCCAGGATTAAACTAATTACTCAGCTAGAATGTTGCTGGTAAATTGTATTTTTTCTAAAAAAAAATACTGAGATTATCAAGTTTTGGATGGACAGTGAAAGAAATTTAAGGAGTCCATCATTCTTTTGTAATCGCTCAATTTCTGTCCATGCTAAGTGACCAGAATATTTCCAGTATGATTTCAGAGCCATGCTGTGTTCTCCGACAGCCAACCAGATATCTCCTCTGAAGCTCCTCCCCATGCGGTTTAACATTAAGTGAAACAGTAGCTGCAGCCGCATCTCCCTCCTCCCACCTTCCCTGTCTTCCATGTACAGTGTTCCAATAGATTAACTTATTTTGTGATTGAGGTTTCTCAACATGTAGACAGAGGAAATGGAATTATAGGCAAGTGGAGGATGAAGATGTCTTTATATTATTTCTTTATGGGCGGGGAAATTACATCTATAAACACTCTACTACTGAATAATTTCAAATAGACATTTTAATACACTTTAAGCAGAGAATCACATCATCCTATATCTGCAATATACTGAGCTAGGGTTTATACATAAAAATTATTGAGGTCTGCTTTATACTTACAAGTCCATGGATTTCAGGCACAGTGCAGCATATAAGGTCTGTAAAAGACAAGAGACTAAATTAGTATATCATTGTCCTTAAAACCTAAAAAAAAAAAAAAAAAAAAAAAAAAAAAGCAAAAACAACAAAAAACACCCAGTTTGTTTTAATAAATGAGTCCTTAGGTTTATACCAATTAATATACGAGAAAATAAACGATTTCCAAAAATCGTGGCACTCTTGTCCGAGGTGTATGTCCCATATTGCAGGCCAGAGCTGTTCACGAAAATAAAGCCGAGCTGGAACTTTAGAGACAACCCACATGTTAGATTACCTGGACTCAAAGAAGTAAACGTCTCTCCATGTGGAGAGAGACATGCCTGACATACAAGTGTAAGGAGATTTATAGGCCATGCATTGCACTTCTGGGAAATTAAATATGCAAATTGCCTCTTCAGAGAGGAAGAGGACTTGAACTCTAGTGCCACCCTATAACCAAATTCATCCTGACCCAACATTGGCTCTAAAATTACCTCCACTTGTAGAACATTTCCCAACTGGAGACTTCAAAAATGACCCCCACCCCCCCAAAAAAAAAATAATAATAATCAGAAAGAGCGAGTGGTTTTTGGATCTTGCACCATTCTCTTGCTGAATCATAAATCTCACTGGTGACGACACTCAGGATGTTTTTTTCCTGACCAAGACAAAATGGAAAAATGCTTTCACAGCTGTTGCGATCCAGGTTACAAGATTACGACATTAAAAATGAATGGTGCTGGGAAACAGGAAAGAGACTTAACAAGTCAGAGCAAGCGGCAGGCGCAAGATGAAAAGAGGTTCCCAGGGGAATGACAGACGGGACCTATGAGAACGTGATGCCATCACTCCGCTGCTGCAATGGAAGAGGGGGGGGGGGTCTCTGCAGGACAGGGTTAAACGTCCGACTGCTACAAAACACCGCCGCACCTTCATCTGCATTTAGCTCTGAATTTGGATTTATTAAATGTCACTCAGACTAGAAACGTTTAAGAAAAAAAAAAAAAAAGCCTTGTCCTTGTTCGATGCTTCCTTTTCAATATTAAAGCTGGTTTTACACTTCTGATATTCATGATCCGATTATAGAACGCAAAGTCAAGACTGCCCGAACGTCTCCTGTCCAATACTCAGCAGTCTCGTATACGCCCACCCGCGTCAAAGGTCGGAAGTGCGAAATCAGCCTAAGGCCAAGTTCACACCCAGTGTTTTTTTTCTGTAGAAAGCTTCATTTTACAGCACCAGCAAATGCTATGAGATTTCAGAAATCTTTTCCCCCCTGTGACTATCTGAAATCTGCAGCGTGTCAATTCTTTCAATGTTTTTTTTTTTTTTTTCACCCATAGGCTGTGTGCCCACGTAGCGTTTTACAAGCGTTTTTGATGCGGAATTTCCGCAGCGGAAACGCTTGTAAAATGCTTGGTAACCCGCACCCCATGATCCCCAATGGGTTTCCGCAACTTCTATGCACATGCTGCGGATTTTTCCGCAGCGTTTATGCCGCGTTCAAAAATCCGCAGCATGTCATTTAATTTTGCGTTTCCGCATGCAGAATTGCCTTTGTCCAATGCATAAAAAACGCAAGGCAATTCCGCATGTGGAAAACGCGTGAAAAACGCGCGAAAAAAGCGCGATAAACGCGTGCGGAATTCCGCATGCGTTTTTCCGGGAGAGGACTTGCATTTATGCAGCAGAAATTTTCTGCTTCATAAATGCAACGTGGGCACATTAGAAAATGGGTGCAAAATGCAATGCAAAATGTTGCAAAAAACAAAAAACGGATTTTTATTTCAGCATTTTTTGCTGCCTTTTTGGCAGATTTACACTGTAGAAAATAAAAATAAAATAGAAAAAAAAAAAACCTGCAAAACCGGCTTAAAATTTGCTGTCGATTCCAGAGGGGGGAAAAAAAAAATCTGCAGGGAAATCAATCCACCAGTAAAATTTACACTAGATGGTGCAGATTTTAGTGTGCATTTTCCACCATAGATTTCACCAGTTAAAGTGAAAAAGAAAATCTTCAGTACCCTCCCCCTTTTGCCAGACCCGAGTACCCAGGTGGTCTCTGTACTTAGGCTCCTGCCACGACAAGCCAGTAGAGGCCAGTAAGCCAGGAGACCAGGGTCACCTCATGATTGGAGTGGCAGACTAGGGAAGTGAGCAGAATTTTCTGAATTAAGTTTTTATATTAAACCCCAATTTCTGCCAACCTAGACTGATGGACAAAGTCCTTGATGTCCCTCTTCTCGGCTGCTGAACTCTCACGCTGCTCAGTGCAAACTGCTGCTGTCAGACTGGGTGGTGAGGGCTGAATAGCACTTGCACTCTCTTTAGTTGGATGCTAAACATTAAAAAGATCAATTTCAAGAGGAGAAGAAAAAAAAAACACCGTCAGCCTGGCCATATGTACACCAGCCTCATCAGGTCCAATATATATTTCATGTGTACAGTTTTTTTGGTGAAATTTTGACCACTACGCTTTAAATAGTGGTATTTACAAAAGGGCTTCTTCGGAAAGCAACGAGTGTTCATCATCAGGAGCCTCGATGGACCGGGTTTCCATTGACATACAGCCTGACATAAGCCCGAGATCCTAATGTTCAATGCCAAGTGTGGGCTGAAGTGATGTAAAGCTTATGACCAATGGACTGCGGAGGAGTAGAAATGCATTCTCCGGAGTGATGAATCATCCATCATCATCTGGCAGGCAACAGTGCAGCTGTAACGCTTGTCGGGGGAGCAATAATGGCCAACAACAAGCCAGATGATCAATCCCCACCCCGATGTTGACCTGTTTGGCATCTTGTTCCTTGTATCTGGCAATAGGATTAGATCATGGTTTCATAAAAAAAAATTAAAAAAAATAAAAACACACAACTTTGCTTAAAAGTGGCCTTAAATTATCACCTAATCTTATTAGACAATTTAAAATATTAGAGTGATTTTTCAAGGGTAAGACTAACAGTGCTGGTCCACTAGTTGTCCCCATGTCCCTATCAAGTAGACATTACAGGAAGTGAGGCCGGGTCTGCTTCCCTCTGCTCCCAACTGCCCTGTGTGTTACACCTCGTATAGACAGAATAAAAGGGGTGAGATTTCAGTTCAGATCATGCATGCCATTGGACAATGGCAGCTGCAATGAATGCCGCAAAGTGAGGGGAAATTAAAGTTCCAACGCCAGTAGTGCTGTCAGAATGCTGTTGGGAGAAAAACTGAGCATAAAATCATGACCGTTCCAATACATATTAGACTGGAATGTACACCAAAAAAAAAGCTACATCTTGTAGTGGAAAATAAGGCCAGCAAAACCAGGTTCTTCTACAAGTTGTGTTGAAACAAATGCCCAGATGAAGATCAAACCTACCTAAAAAGAATGGATAACCTAGATTTGGCTGTTTGGTTCAGTTCATGTAGGACAGACCTGTGTCTACAGTTTAGATCTAGTGCTTACAGGTAGTCTGAACTCCACCTCCTGTCTAATCATTGGTTCATCTCTGCCTTTTCTGAATGGCTGCTGTGTAAAAACACAAGCCCATCACAGGCTCAATGGAAGGCGGTGCACGGGCAGCTGATTTTTTTTGCATTTAATAAATCAAAACCATCACTAATATATTACTACTATTACTGTTAATAGGAATATAATGCTTAATATTACTATGATTTTTTTTACTATTACAGATTTATTTATAATTACGGTATGCATTTATTGTGATAAAGCGTCACACAACCGGGCTGTGGCAAGGTCAAGTACATTTCTTCCTCATAAAAAAAAAAAAAAAAAGAAAATGCATCTTCTACACTACACAAGAAGCGATCTGTAAATGGAGAACTCCTGTGGGCTGTCAGAAGCCATCAGAAGGCCGCGGAATACACAATTAGCCTTAATGAGGATCCTAAAAGTTTTACAATGAGCTATTTTGGGAAAATATCTTCTGGCATACTGTTCAAAAAAAGAAGAAATGAGCATCTCGTCCCACAAGTCTTCAAACCATTTCAGGACCCGAGAAGACAACGTATGTTTTGGTTCTTTGCCTTCGGCCATCCCTGCAGACATGTTCCTCCTGAACGGGCTGCCTCCGAGCTTTCTGCATTTGGTAATCCCCCTACAATATTTCCACTACTCTTCTTCTCTGATGATCAAACAGCACAGGTGTCTAATTAATAAGCGAGAAGTTTCTTCACTTACAGAACATCTTTCGATTGCGAGAAATATTCAAGGTTTTTATGCTAATGAAAATGTGCTGGGGGGCCAGAAATCAATTGCAAGAAAAAAAAAAAAAGTGAACAGGAGGATTTTGTGTACAGTTGGTATAGTTTCCACTATACTTGTAAGTAAAGTAAAAGCATAAAGATCAATTCTGCAAAGGGAACAATCAGCACCTTTTCACATTTGGAAGTAGTGGTATGGCTGAAAATAAGGTTCTTCCTATAAAAATGATGTTTTAATGCAAAGATCTGATGCGCCAGTCATGAGAAATGTAGAGTACAAGCCACGGCAAAGCATGCTGGAAGTCTACTCGGGGGCGGGTCAATATACTCGGGGGGGGGGGGGGGGGGGTAAAGCACTTGCAGTTTATCTTTCACCCTGATTTGCTTATGGGTTGCATGCTTGCTTTCTAGTGAATGAAACATAAGGTAACTACAAAAAAAAGAAAAAAAAATTTTTGTGATATGTGCTCGCATGGGGGAGGTGGATATGCCAAGTCGTAGATCAGGGTGAGCTGCATGGACGGACTCGAGGCGTTTATCAAGGACCAGTGAAGCTGAATATGCCGGACTGACACTTAGATCAGCAGAACTGGAAGTGTCTATAAGTAATAGAGGAGTGTGGAGACAGCTCCTTGAATCAGCAGAGACGAAGGTGCAGACAGCACCTTGGATTAGCAGAGACAAGTAGGCTAGCAGGTACTTTGATGGAGCAGATATGAAGGGGCAAATTGCACCATGGAATAGCAGAGATGAATAGGCTGGCAGGTACCTTATTGCAGCCAAGTTGGATGTATGTACGACACTCAGGAACATTCAATTATAACGAAGGATGCCTTTTGCAGCCTCCCTCCAAATGATTTTTCAAAGCGGGTGCCTTCTCCGAGAGTGATACATCAAGTTGATTATTGGTCATTTGCTCTATAAATGGGCTCCCCTGCTGCGTTACGACCAACCTTTTATGAATCATGCTGTGCGAAACGCGCGTAGGGCGTGGTGGACATCTGGAATCCCTGGTTCCTCTTTTTTTTTTTTGCAAAACCATTCTCTATTTGGTTTGGTCTCCGGATCACTTGCTCTTCACACATTCGTAATTTATTGACACACACTATGTAGTTTACTCTATGTGTAACAAGTCTACCAGGAGGTCTGTTATATATAGATTTACTATACGGGTATCAATTTAGTATATGCCCCGACCATGTTACCGCTGCGGATTTACCTTTTAAGTCTCTCTCAGTGTCTTGTTTTAATATGTTGTAATTTCTTCTGCATTATTGTTGGCCATATTCATGCACTCAGGAACAGCAGAGCCAAGTTGGTGATCAGGCACCACCTAGCTGCTGGAGAGCTGGAATACCCCGGAGGAGCTGAGTGAGCAGGGAAGATATACAGGTAACTGGTTGTAGCTGAACTGGATAGGACGTGGTAGCAAGGCAAACGCCTACCTGAATGCTCAGGCGGCCTGTAGCCACCTGAGCTAGCCTTAAAGAGGCCTTGTATGAGAAGATCGGAATCGACTAGCATACATAGAATTGGCCATAGGAAAAAGCAGAACACGACACTAGAGCCAGGACAGACCAGTAACATTTTGATTGGGGGACAAGCACCTGTACAGCCTTACCATTACTTCCATAAGTAAAAAACCTGTACTTGGTTTGAACGGTCATTATGCGCTGACAGAGTCCCTTCATCTATGAAGGACCATTCTAATGTAGGACTACAGGTCAACACAGCGACTAAGAAATTGGTCCTAGCTACTGACCTATCAAGCGCGTTTCTGCTGAATTTTTTGGTACAGATTTTTCCTCACTCATTAGTAAGGGTGAAATCTGCGGCAAAAACCCTGAAAGAATGGACAAGCTCCAAATTGAAATCCGCAAGTCACAAATAAGCAAAAGTGTACATGAGACTTCAGGGTATGTACACATGTTGCAGTTTTGTCACTTTTTTTCTGAAGGATTTCCTAGTACAGTGAATGAGATTCCTACAGTCTCATGAACACGTTGCTTATTTTATCTTTGCTGATTTAAATCTGCAGCCTGTCAATTCTTTCAGGGTTTTACCTGCAGATTTCACCCATGTTAGAGTAGGAAAAACTCATCAAAAATGCATGCAAAAAAAAAAGCGTCAAAAACGTATGTATTTTATGCTGCGTTTTTTCCTGCCAATACACCAGTATTTGCAGCAGATTTTTCTGCTTTAAATACTGAACATGCACACATACTGTAATACTTAAAATAAATAAATAAAATAATAATAATTCAGGACATGCAATTGTGGAAAAGGATTTTCTATTTTCACGGTTTGTATTTAGAAATCCGGTAATAGATTTGCTTTAAATTCTTGGACAAACTATATTTGCTCGATATGAACAGTTTATAAATGCATCTATTTTTGGCCCCAAAAATTTTTATGGTCGCGTTTCATAACACATCTTGTACCTTTTGGATTTTGCAGACTCTTTGCTTCCCTAAATATTACTGCCTTCAGAATAAGTTATCTGAGAATCTGTCAGTAATCGAGTAGTTTGTAACTCTTTCAATCGTTTTTTTTTCTTCTAAAGTCCTCAGTGGTGATTTATAACCATAGACCACAGTAAACTTTGAGGTGGTCATAGATTAGCAGAGGGGGTGGGGAGTTGAATTACGAGAACAAGCTCACTGGCAGAATCTCAGTTAACTCATTCTGCAGCCAGTAATTTTTATTTTATTTATTTTAAACCATTGGCAAACACTAAAAAAAAAAAAAAAAAAAAAAAAGCACAAAATAATGGCAAATTTATTAAAATGGAGCACATGCATACACCCTTTTTTTGTTATGAAACTACACTATATATGCAATACACACACAAGATCTACTCCTATGCGCAGCTCTGTACATATAGAAATTACTTATATATGAATAAAAAATATTCTTTATTTTTATTTTATTTTTTCAGTAAATGTGAAGGTTTTGGACCCCAATGCAAAAACTCCAAACAGAGACCACCAACTATTACAGGTCAGAATCATATGACCCAACGGAACTTTTTGGGTCCTTCTTGGCTCTAGGGGCCCGGGTGAGACTGTAGCATCTTCACCCACTATAGCCCCTTTTTTTCACCTCCCCATGGTTTTAGACATGTGCATGTCTTCTTAACTTCCCAAAAGGACACCCCCTTCACATAACCAAAGACCTCTATTAAACCCATAAAGAGGAGCAGTAAATCTGTCAGCTCACACGGCTGCAACTGATATTTATCCCTCATAAAAATGGCATTGAAAAAACCGTAATTGTAAAAAGGTCTAAAAAACGTCAAAAAGCTCCATAGACCGCGGCAGAATATTACAGGGGATGGAGCCAAACCGGAATGGGGAAGACTTCATAATCCATGAAAATCAAGGCGGACAGGAGAGAGACCTGACTGCAGGGGGGTCAAATCTACACCACCTTCAGGAAGCTTGAAGAGGTGATTAAAAGGATCAGCAACTCCAAAACATGCAGACAGTAACACATGTCCTGCGATCCCCATACATGTATGGAGACGGAAAAGGATTTTTTTTATTTTAATATTTTTACATCCCTTTGAAAAGGGTATAACATTTCAGCAAGATGGGCCATAAGCAAGAGCTGATCGGGTCCGATTGCCATGAGGCCCAATAACTCGCTAAAATGATGGAACACCACAGTCGGGAAAGCTCGCTTCAGAATAATCTTGCAGTGTTAACAGGCTGCTGATCACATGATGAACAAGGATATTAATCACTTTAAAATAAAAAAAAATTGTTCTTGGCAGCACACCGTACCATATGATGTAAAAATGTGCTGGCGAGAACAATGGCAACCTAAGAACACTGAAAGTATTACTGATCTTTCATTGCGCATCGTCTGCCTGTGTAAACAGGATATTAAATGACCGAAGATCAGAGGTTTAGTGCCGCCGGTCGGTTCATATAACTGAACCTTAACATGCTGATGACTATTCCATAGGACAGGTCATCAGTGTAAGAGGACTAGGGGATTCAACACAACACCACCACCAATCAGCAGTTAAAAGAACAACAGATATGGATATGGTTTAGTGGCCATTTTAGTACAGACTTTTTTTTAAAAGGGACCATAATGGGCACATGTTTAATCCCCCACACAAAAAATGCCCACATTCAGAGTCAAAACATTTCTTCTATTTACACTACTCAAAAAAATAAAGGGAATACTCAAATAACACATCCTAGATCTGAATGAATGAAATATTCTCATTGAATACTTTGCTGTGTACAAAGTTGAATGTGCTGACAACAAAATCACACAAAAATCATCAATGGAAATCAAATTTATTAACCAATGGAGGCCTGGATTTGGAGTCACCCCCAAAATTAAAGTAGAAAAACGCACTACAGGCTGATCCAACTTTGATATAATGTCCTTAAAACAAGTCAAAATGAGGCTCAGTATTGTGTGTGGCCTCCACGTGCCTGTATGACCTCCCTACACCGCCTGGGCATGCTCCTGATGAGGTTGAGTATTGTGTGTGGCCTCCACGTGCCTGTATGACCTCCCTACAACGCCTGGGCATGCTCCTGATGAGGTTGCGGATGGTCTCCTGTGGGATCTCCTCCCAGACCTGGACTAAAGCATCCGCCAACTCCTGGACAGTCTGTGGTGCAGCGTGACGTTGGTGGATGGAGCGAGACATGATGTCCCAGATATGCTCAATCGGATTCAGGTCTGGAGAACGGGCGGGCCAGTCCATAGCTTCAATGCCTTCATCTTGCAGGAACTGCTGACACACTCCAGCCACATGAGGTCTGGCATTGTCCTGCATTAGGAGGAACCCAGGGCCAACAGCACCAGCATATGGTCTCACAAGGGGTCTGAGGATCTCATCTCGGTACCTAATGGCAGTCAGGCTACCTCTGGCGAGCACATGGAGGGCTGTGCGACCCTCCTAAGAAATGCCACCCCACACCATTACTGACCCACTGCCAAACCGGTCATGCTGAAGGATGTTGCAGGCAGCAGATCACTTTCCACGGCGTCTCCAGACTCTGTCACGTCTGTCACATGTGCTCAGTGTGAACCTGCTTTCATCTGTGAAGAGCACAGGGCGCCAGTGGCGACACTGCCAATCCTGGTGTTCTGTGGCAAATGCCAAGAGTCTTGCACGGTGTTGGGCTGTGAGCACAGCCCCCCATCTGTGGACGTCGGGCCCTCATGGAGTCTGTTTCTAACCGTTTGTGCAGACACATGCACATTTGTGGCCTGCTGGAGGTCATTTTGCAGGGCTCTGGCAGTGCTCCTCCTGTTCCTCCTTGCACAAAGGCAGAGGTAGTGGTCATGCTGCTGGGGGGTTGTTGCCCTCATACAGCCCCCTCCACGTCTCCTGACATACTAACCTGTCTCCTGGTAGCGCCTCCAGCCTCTGGACACTACGCTGACAGACACAGCAAACCTTCTTGCCACAGCTCACATTGATGGGCCATCCTGGATGAGCTGCACTACCTGAGCAACTTCTGTGGGTTGTAGAGTCCGTCTCATGCTACCACGAGTGTGAAAGCACAACCAACATTCAAAAGTGATCAAAACATCAGCCAGAAAGCATTGGTACCGAGATGTGGTCACTGGTCCCCACCTGCAGAACCACTCCATTATTGAGGGTGTCTAGATAATTGCCAATAATTTCCATCTATTGTCAATTCCATTTGCACAACAGCAAGTGAAATTGATTGTCAATCAGTGTTGCTTCCTAAGTGGACAGTTTGATCTACTTGGAGTTATATTCTGTTTAAAGTGTTCCCTTTATTTTTTTGAGCAGTGTATATATTTTTTGCTCCACTCATCCTTCAGTAAAGGTGGCCTCCATTGGCCTAACATTCACTAGGAATTACACCAGAAAGTGGTTAAAATTGCAATGCCAGCTATTTTACGATCTTGTCCCAAATTGTTTTCCACTGCCTACAAGCCATATTAGTTCTCTTGGCATCATAAACCACGCTTTCTAGCAGAATCCACATAGACATGCATTTCATGATTTTCCATGCACACGAATTGGCACCATGTAATTCTACATTTGACCTGCGGAAGACGCTCCATAGAAACATGTGGAAACCAGCAGCTACTGGACCTCAAACCCTTTGAGAAAAGGAGACGCATTGGACACAACCCCTTTATCTTTGTCCCTCCTACAGGAGGGGGTTATATTCGGTTTTCCTGTGTCATACTGGGTATGGGTATAACAGAGAGGCAGGCTTTCAGTTCAAATTTTGAGAATAATGCATGTTGGGAAGTGACGGAGAGAGTTCTAGCACCTATAGTGCTGACGAAGAGGAATGAGGAGTGGGTGTCGTGTTACAGAGAAGGAGAACAGCGACAGTTACTGAACATATTAGACTGGTGAGCGTTCTAATAACTAGTTTTAACTTGTTGGGGACTGAAGGCAACAAGACCGTGATTTTCTACAGGATTCGTTTGGAAGGACGTGACTACCACTGGTGGCAATCACTTACAACTAGGCCCTGGAGCATGATGGGGGCACAAGGGCCCCTTTGCTACAAAAGACACCAGTGATCTACTTCTAGCACAAGTGTGTGTCTTTATAAGAGGATGAGACCAATTAACCTCTTAGCACCAGGGAATTTAAAGGGGTTGTCACATTCCAAATAAAGGAGCCCAAGGGCTAAAAGTTATGTATAAAATTTACAGAGCTTCACTTACCCTCCCCAGGTCCAGCGCTGCATATATGCTGCTCCAGTCTTTGATGATCAGCTGCAGCGGTGATCTCACGTTGACAGCTGCTGAGCCAAGTGATCATCTGCCTGAGCTTTAAAAACAAAAACCCACACGCCCTTAAAAAAAAGAGACAACCCGTTTAAGTATTCTGCACATACTTATAACAAGGTTGATCCAGAACATTTTGGCGTCCGTATCCACAGCTTCACCGGTGGGAGCACAAGGACATTCTCATTACTCCGTAAATTACCCTCCTAGGAGCGCAGCTCACCGTGCCGCTCTATATTTAATACTTCTGCAGATGTTGCATAACCCGAGTGCTGAATGCCAAGGAAAAACAAACACCGGCATCTCAGCGGTATTACCTGCAATGTCAACATGCACATCCTAATTAACAGCAATTAACTTTTGCAGTGCCACCATCATTACCATAAAGCAAAACTACAGTTCTCTCCTGACATCCTAATGATAGAGAAATGGCAAAAGTTATCGGGAAATGACGTCCTCGCACAAGTGTCCGGCTCTGCCCTCATCTAGGATAAGTTTACATACACAAATACACTGCTCAAAAAAATAAAGGGAACACTTCAACAACAGAATATAACTCCAAGTAAATCAAACTTCTGTGAAATCAAACTGTCCACTTAGGAAGCAACCCTGATTGACAATCAATTTCACATGCTGTTGTGCAAATGGAATAGACAATAGATGGAAATTATTGGCAATTATAAGACACCCTCAATAAAGGAGTGGTTCTGCAGGTGGGGACCACAGGCCACATCTCAGTACCAATGCTTTCTGGCTGATGTTTTGGTCACTTTTGAATGTTGGTTGTGCTTTCACACTCGTGGTAGCATGAGATGGACTCTACAACCCACAGAAGTTGCTCAGGTAGTGCAGCTCATCCAGGATGGCACATCAATGCGAACTGTGGCAAGGTTTGCTGTCTGTGTCAGCGTAGTGTCCAGAGGCTGGAGGCGCTACCAGGAGACAGGCCAGTACACCAGGAGACGTGGAGGGGGCCGTAGGAGGGCAACAACCCAGCAGCAGGACCACTACCTCCACCTTTGTGCAAGGAGGAACAGGAGGCACACTGCAAGAGCCCTGCAAAATGACCTCCAGCAGGCCACAAATGTGCATGTGTCTGCACAAACGGTTAGAAACCGACTCCATGAGGGTGGTATGAGGGCCCGACGTCCACAGATGGGGGTTGTGCTCACAGCCCAACACCGTGCAGGATGCTTGGCATTTGCCACAGAACACTAGGATTGGCAGTGTCGCCACTGGCGCCCTGTGCTCTTCACAGATGAAAGCAGGTTCACACTGAGCACATGTGACAGACGTGACAGTCTGGAGACGCCGTGGAGAGCGATCTGCTACCTGCAACATCCTTCAGCATGACCGGTTTGGCAGTGGGTCAGTAATGGTGTGGGGTGGCATTTCTTTGGAGGGCCGCACAGCCCTCCATGTGCTCGCCAGAGGTAGCCTGACTGCCATTAGGTACCGAGATGAGATCCTCAGACCCCTTGTGAGACCATATGCTGGTGCGGTTGGCCCTGGGTTCCTCCTAATGCAGGACAATGCCAGACCTCATGTGGCTGGAGTGTGTCAGCAGTTCCTGCAAGATGAAGACATTGAAGCTATGGACTGGCCGCCCGTTCCCCAGACCTGAATCCGATTGAGCACATCTGGGACATCATGTCTCGCTCCATCCACCAACGTCATGTTGCACCACAGACTGTCCAGGAGTTGGCGGATGCTTTAGTCGAGGTCTGGGAGGAGATCCCACATGAGACCATCCACAACCTCATCAGGAGCATGCCCAGGCGTTGTAGGGAGGTCATACAGGCACGTGGAGGCCACACACAATACTCAGCCTCATCAGGAGCATGCCCAGGCGTTGTAGGGAGGTCATACAGGCACATGGAGGCCACACACAATACTGAGCCTCATTTTGACTTGTTTTAAGGACATTACATCAAAGTTGGATCAGCCTGTAGTGTGTTTTTCCACTTTAATTTTGGGGGTGACTCCAAATCCAGGCCTCCATTGGTTAATAAATTTGATTTCCATTGATGATTTTTGTGTGATTTTGTTGTCAGCACATTCAACTTTGTACAGAACAAAGTATTCAATGAGAATATTTCATTCATTCAGATCTAGGATGTGTTATTTCAGTGTTCCCTTTATTTTTTTTGAGCAGTGTATATATAAAAAGTTAATTAACTTTGCAGATATATAATACAATCTTTAAATCAGTACCTATACATTATATTACACTCTGGAGATGCATTCACAATGCTGCTGGTTGCCTTTGGAAACTGTCGACAGACTTGCTGTCAGACACGCCCCTTACCAGTTCCTCCTAGTAATATACCACCAGGGGTGCCAACACTTATGATTAGAAGGGAGAAGGGTCGATTTCTAGGACTGCCAACAATCCTGAGAATGAAGGTACTGCAGTCATCAGTCTTTACCTTCACAGCAGCCCCCCGACCACCCGCTGTGCAGGGCAACTGCAGCACAGCCCTATTGATGTGAACGGCACAGCTGTGCTGTAAAGAGCCCGACGAGGGCAACCCTGTGCTGAAATAAAAAAAAGCGTAGGGGCCGCGGTACTGAATCAGAACAGCAGCCCCTTCATTCTCAGCATGTGTGGCGTCTGAAGCTTGGACCTGCACTGATCATATGGGATATTCTGTAGTGCCATACCATTACTTTACGGGATAAAAGATACCCCCTTACACAGATTTAAGCAGTCCGAACAAGACAACTATGTAATGTGGAGGTGGCCAACTTATTTCTGGTGGCAGATATTGAGGAAACAAGGATCGAACATGCCGAGTTTGCTCTGAAGCATGTTAGGTTTCATAACTAATGTAGTCGGTCACTATGTAAGGGTTTATGGCAAAATGGTTGTTTTTCCTGCACCAAACTACTAAACAGGATTTCCTACGATGCCAGTCCAAACAAACAGGCTTTGTAAAGATGATAACCTAGGAATAACTAGGAGATTTAAAGGAGTATTCCCATCTCCAAGATCCTATCCCAATATGTAGTAGGTGTAATAATAATAATAATAATAATAATATTAGCAAATACCTCCAATTAGAAATGTAGTATAGTTCTTCTGATTCACCATGTCTCTCTTCCCATGTGCTGGGCATTGCAGGACCTTAGGTATCCATGGTTATGACCACTAACTAGCTAAGGTACCGCAATGACCTGCACATGAGGAAAGACTTAGCGAATCAGAAAAACACTACTGCTACTGCATCTACATATTGGGATACGATCTTGAAGATGGGAATACCTCTTTAACCAAACAAGATTGAATAGGTGTAAAAAAAAAAAAAAAAAAAAAAAAAAAAAGGTTCTTTTCACACCCATGTCAGAGTAAGAGACTAGTCCCCGCAAAATATAAACTTTGAAATGCCATGTCACAGTTAGACATAACCCTTTAAAAGGGAACCTGTCAGCGGCATGATGTAGGGGCAGAGACTCTGATTCCAGCGATGTGTCACTTACTGGGCTGTTTGTTGTTATTCTGACAATCGTTTTCTCTGCTGCAGATCTAGCAGAGCTCAGAATGCCAAGCTGTGTATAACCCCGCCCACAACACTGATTGGCAGCTGTGTACACTGTATATTGAAAGAAAGCAGCCAATCAGTGGTGGGGGAAGGATTACACAGAGCAGTGGACCAGGAGGCACAAGACAACTAGTCCTCTACTGATAAAACAATGATTTTATTGAAACAGCAAAGCACAGCCTAGTAAGTGACACAATGCTGGAATCAAGATCTCAGCCCCTACATTATGCTGCTCTCGGATTTCATAGCAAAATCTGCTGACAAATTCCCTTTAAACACCCATGTTAGGTACTGGGAGTCAGCTAGTAACCACAGAAGAGTAAGCCTTAAGCATCTATTAAACATGACTGGCATGACCGCAGAGCAAAATTATCCGGCTCTGGTCAATTACCAAATCTGTATTAATGTCCGCTGTTACCAAATGCATTAATGGGGTTGTACCAAGTTAATAAGTTACCCAAATAGGTACGGCCTCATTCAGACATCCAGGTTGCACGCATGTGTTATAGCAGTCTTTTATGGCTAGAACACGTACACATTATAATCTATGCTGCTATATATCTGTTTTTTCGTGGACCTAGTGTCTGTGCAAAAATCACCAAGACACGTCCATTTTTGTCCGGCAGCTCGGATGAAGAGAGTCAACATATGTCTATGGGTCCATGAAAAAAAAAGTCATGGACGGCACACGGATGCCATCGCTGTACAGTCCGTGATGACCGGAGAAGCTTTGTAATTTACTTATTTATCCATAGATGAGCGAAAAACATCGCCAGTGCCACACGTGCACATGAGGAAAGACAGTGAATCAGAAGAACTATACTACATTTCTAAGAATGATAATAATGAATAATAAATATTACTACAACATACTGATAGGATCTTGAAGATGGGAATACCTCTTTAGGCGAACAAAAAATACAAGGTTCTATTCACACCCATGTGAGTGTAAGAGACCGGGCCACAGATCCGGGCCACAGACCCGGGCCACAGATCCGGGCCACAGACCCGGGCCACAGACCCGGGCCACCCCCCGCACAAAAACCAACATTTTTAGATCTTTCGCTGACACATCGTAAGAACGCTGCTTTATGCTATGGAGAAACAGAAGCAAACAAACAAATTCATGAGTTGTGTTGGATCTGTCACATCTGCACGATGATTCGATTTGATGAACAAAACCCGTCTCCATGGTTAGAATGGAAAATTGTGCGCGTCTTCATGAATGCCTTATTAAGTCATCTAAATTGTAAAAAGTAATAAAAACGTTTAGACCGTGGCAGTCTGGGAAAAAATAAATAAAATAAAACAGTTTTACTACAAAATTAGGGAGCTTGTCATACTAGACTGGAACATACAGATTTCACTGGCTGATAAATAGAATCCAAGAAACACAGTAAGGACTGACAAAAAGGCACACAATAGTGGAAATGACATAGGTATACAAGTTCTTCTGCTGCAAACAGTTTCACAGCATATTTCAAGCGCAAAAAATATTGTGACATTTAAACTTTTGTTTTTTTGGGGTTTTTTATGCCAGCTTTGCCACTTTTCTGAAAAGTAGAAAAAGCTTGACAAGAAGAGAGAAGCCTAACACGGCCCACCAAATTTATCATCATTCATGGCATAAAAGTGGCTTAAAAGTAAAGTAAAGCAGTGCAGAAAACTGGAAGATGAGCCAAATGAATCAATAGGCGTGGGCACATCGGCGATCCCATGAGCAGCTGTTCTCAGCGGCAGGATGTAACCAGTGTATGGAGTGGAACAGCACAGCGCCATTCACTGTGTAGTGGCTGCTAGAGGGTATTGCAGCTTATAAGTTCTGCGGTCCCTGGCAGCAGCCACTACATGGAGAGGGGGTGTTCAGCTTGTGGTATCGTACATGACATTTCCCATATAACTCAGCAATCCTGTTACTACCGGCATCCCATAATGCTCTGCCAACATCCCACGTGCCAGCAGTCTGTGGTTTATACAAGCCGTTTAATCCCAAAACCTCATGAAAAACACTAATAAAAACATTGTGTTTCCTCCAGTCCCTTCTTGCCAACACACAGAAACTTCTGAGTAACTCAAGATGGGAGATTTCCTCTGAGTTGTGACTCAATAGTTAAATGGGTTATCCCATAAATAGCATAGCACAATTCATGTTATTAGACATTTTATTAATTTTCAAATAATGTACTTCTGTTCCATAGTTTTCCCTTGGTTTTGCTGCAGGCCATTTCTAGACAGAATCAGTCTACTTCCCCCTCTGGCAGCTGACAATATGGTCTATTCTTCCTTGCTTCTCTGCTATGCTGCCATGTTACTAAAAAGGCTCTGGTCCTTTTTGACAAGCAGGGAAGAAATCAGTTCAATTTGCAGCTTGGCTTTTGGATAGTACCCAATCGGCAGCGGCTACACGATATATGGATGATAAGGGTGTAGGACCCCCACTCTTCTGATACTGATGACCTAAGGATCAAATGCTCGGAGAACCCCTTTAAAAAAAAGGTCATCAGGGACATTTATGGTATATTGATAGGACATGTCTCCAATCCATGGGAACCACCACCATATAATATACCATCGAAATGCCTAAAATGTCATAGTTAGACGAAACCCCTTTAAAAGGGAACCCGTCAGCGGATTTTTGCTGTGTAATCTGTCAGCAACATGGTGTAGGGGCAGAGACCCCAATTCCAGCGATGTGTCACTTATTGGGCTGTTGTCATTCTGACACAATCAGTTTTCTTGCTGCAGATCTAGCAGAGCTCAGAATACTGAGCTCTGTATAACCCCACCCACACCACTGATTGGCTGCTTTCTGTCAATATATAGTGTACACAGCTGCCAATCAGTGGTGGTTAAACTGAACAGTGGACCAGGAGGCACGAGACACCTAGTCCTGTAGTGATAATCTCCTGCTGATAAAACAATGATTTTACTGAAACAGAATTACACAGCCTAGTAAGTGACACATTGCTGGAATCAGGGTCTCTGCCCCTACATCATGCTGCTCTCAGATTATATAGCAAAAACTTGCTGACAGATTCCCTTTAACACCCATGTTAGGTAGCCTCAGCTGGGAGTTGGCTAGTGACAACAGAAGTTGTAAGCCTTAAAAGGAGTATTCCCATCTCCAAGATCCTATCCCAATATGTAGTTTGTGTAATATTATAAAATACCTCCAATTAGAAATGTAGTATAGTTCTTCAGATTCGTTATGTCTCTTGGGTATCCATGGTTACGACCACTGATCTAGTGATAGCAAGTTGCTAATGGTCGTAACCATGGATACCCAAGGTCCTGCAATGCCTAAACATGAGGAAAGAGACCTAGCGAATCAGAAAAATTATACTACATTTCTAATTGGAGATATTTGCTAATATTATTATTACACCTACTACATACTGGGACAGGATCTTGGAGATGGGAATTCCCCTTTAAGCATCTATTAAACATTTCCCGCTCTGGCTAATTACCAAATCACCAATTTCCGCTGTTGCCAGATGCATTAATGGGGTTGTACCAAGTTAATAAGTTACCCAAATAGGTACGGCCTCATTCAGACATCCAGGTTGCACGCATGAGTTATAGCAGTCTTTTATGGCTAGAACACTTACACATTATAACATTTGTTGCTATATATCTGTTTTTTGCGGACCTTGTGTCTGTGCAAAAATCACCAAGGCACGTCCATTTTTGTCCAGCAGCTCGGATGAAAAGAGCCAACATGGGTCCGTGAAACAAAGTCATGGACGGCACACGGATGGCATCGCTGTACAGTCCGTGATGACCGGAGAAGCTTTGTAAAATTACTTATTATCCAAAGATAAGCGAAAAATATAGACCAAAGCCGCCAGAGCCACACGAGGACCAAAGCCGCCAGAGCCACACGAGGACCAAAGCCGCCAGAGCCACACGAGGACCAAAGCCGCCAGAGCCACACGAGGACCAAAGCCGCCAGAGCCACACGAGGACCAAAGCCGCCAGTGCCACACGAGGACCAAAGCCGCCAGTGCCACACGAGGACCAAAGCCGCCAGTGCCACACGAGGACCAAAGCCGCCAGAGCCACACGAGGACCAAAGCCGCCAGTGCCACACGAGGACCAAAGCCGCCAGAGCCACACGAGGACCAAAGCCGCCAGAGCCACACGAGGACCAAAGCCGCCAGAGCCACACGAGGACCAAAGCCGCCAGAGCCACACGAGGACCAAAGCCGCCAGAGCCACACGAGGACCAAAGCCGCCAGAGCCACACGAGGACCAAAGCCGCCAGAGCCACACGAGGACCAAAGCCGCCAGAACCACACGAGGACCAAAACACTGGTTGAGACCTAAAATAGGGGATAACGTCTTGATTGCTGGGGATCAGACCGCTGGGACCCCCACCAATCCTGAGAACTCTGCACTGTAGAGCACCATCTAAACAAAGTGGCGATTGAGCATGCACACCATCATGCCACTCGTTTTCGAAGTGATTGCTGGAGATTGCAGAGTATAGCGCTGTACTCTGGATTAGTCGGGGGTCTCAGTGCTCCCCCAGTTGTCAATAAGTGATCCCCTTTGCCATCATAGGGGTAATTTTAATTTGGTACAAGCCCTTTAATAAAAGAAGCATCAAAATAGTTCCTGCACTCCTGGTATATATAAATATATCTTTTTTTCTACAGCTACAATACGGGTTATTAACCTTTCGAAGTGCGGCGAGGTGGGGTGGAGTGCCGACCATACCGTGCACCAACTCCTCTCCTGAAAGGTCTGTAAGAAAAAATACTTTTGTTCCCTATGACATTACACTGGAGCACCTTTCCTTAGGGCTCTCCACTGTGCCGTTCCTCAGTTACACCTCCTGGAAATGCCTGAATAAAAAGGTATAATATATATATGTGCTTACACAATAAAACAGCGTGATGCCACTTCTCTCCGCAGAGGTGGATCTACCAGGTACTCATGTCCACATAAGATTCCCCCCCTACATCAACGCTGCAGACCACCTGCAGGGTAATACGGCGCATGGCAAAGGAGCAACTGCTCGCTAAACCCACAGGCATTTCCCAGTTAATTGTTTTTTGCAGAAACTTGCAGCCAAGAAGGACAAAGCCCATAAGATGCACGAGCCGCTGGCTACTTTAACAGTGCTTGATGGCGACTAGTCACAACACCCAACTTTATCCCGCAGGGGTCTCAGAGAAGGGGGGCCACAAAGAAGGGGACAATAACAGAATCACAATGTAGACACTGTGTGTTACCTTCCTCCAGGGACCTCATTGTATCATTGCTCCAGATAGGACAACCCCTACTGACCAGGGGGGACCCTGAGACGCCTCCACCGCCGCCTCCTCCAGGTGTTTTTGGGCTCCGCACGATATAAGGAGCCGTGTCCTGTTCACTTCCTAAGAGTCGTGTAAACAGATATGAGTGAACCTATTGCAAATCTCTCCACCCCTCTTCCTCCAGGGGAGCAGACACAGGTATCGCTTTCATTCAGGATGGAGGAAGAGGGGGAGGAGGGAGCTTTTTGTCACAGACAAAGCCAGAGACCAGCAGAGCGGAGACCGCCAAGCTCCTATCCCCCCTATTAGCCGGAGTCACCATCCCTGTCCATCCGAACAATGGGAGGAAAGACGGGTTATAGCAGCTCCACTCCTCATCTCACACGTGCGGCCATCAAATTTTTATTTTTTTCTTTCCATCTGAGTTTACAAAGAGGCAGCAGAGCAGGCGTTACATTAAATTTTGCAATATCATAATGTTATATGATTTCATGTATGAAAGCAAATTCCATCATTTTATATCACTATGGGATGAAAGTTACCAAGAACAAAAAATAAATCTCCGCTCTGCTACATCAGTAGTGGCACAGCTTTTAGGGCTTGATCACACATAGCATTATTTTACGTGCAGAAAACTGCAGCGTTTTATAGCAAAAAAGGAATGCCATTTCTAAAACCTCGTTCACACGGTGAGTATTTTTCCATGCATTTTCTTTTACGCAGCATGTAAAAAATTTTTTACCTTTTTAATGCAGTTTTCCTCCATTGAAATCATATTGGCTTAGCAGAAAAAAAATGCATAAAACACGAAAACTAAATATTTGATGCAGATTTCTGACCTCAAAACAAAATAAACAGTGGTGGCCATGAGCAGAGGTGTACAGAGAAGAGATGGGGTCCATTATGGTGCTGGATTTGTCACCCAGGATACAAGGGTCTAATGTTTGACCCCCTTCCTAAATCCTCACTACATTGTTTGCAAACAGGAAAGTCTGGCACAGGTTCACACCACCAGGCAAGATGGCGTGTGGGCTCATGCATGTCCCTAGTGGTGGGCAAATGCAATGACAGTGGTACATTTTGCAGTGGAGTACTATGGAACCTTCTTTCCCAATTAGGGTATGTTCATACTGAGTCTTTTTGCTAAATGTTTGGTGAAGAAACTCTCCATATCCTGGGCCACGGTAGTGGCTAGTGATCGGCCGACTGGGAATCGCCTGTAAGTTCAGAGATAAAAAGAAGGAGAGACCAGCAGGTTCCAGGGGACGGAGTATTGCTTTGTTTTTATACCAATCAGTCCTAATTTGTCCCATTTATTTTTTTAAATCACAAAAAAATTAATTATCCCCCCGCCAATGGTAAAACCGTTGAGCTCAGTGATCGGCTGCACTGACGTCACCGCTGCAGACAAAAACACTAACTGGAGTGCGAAGATTTGCCCTGTTATGTTACGTATGTAAAAGAATTTTGAGTCGACTTTTAGAAAAGTGGAAAATCCCTTTAAGGGTGTGTATTGTATGTCAGAAAAGTGGAGCACAGTGCGATCCATAGTGTGAAACAAACACAGCCCTTGAGCCCAAAAGTCTTTTCCCAAATAGTGGGAGGAAAAAAAAGAAATAAATAATGGAGTCCATGACCCTGAATCTCTTGTACATTTCAGCTCCCTGTGTGTCTGAATTACAATCACAGCCCAAAACACGAATGTGGTTTCTTGATGAAGAATGCGGCCATGCTCCATTCCTCGCTGCATAGAGGACATCTGCCCATCCCAGTTCACAGAACGAGGAGAAGAAAAAAAAACAGCCAATTAGAATAATCCTCGAAATATAACATTCTTTCAGTCCGGCTGTCGATTCAGAAATTTGGATGAATTGGTCCTTCTTTCCAACACAGAACTGCATGATATGGACAACAGAGAGCAATTAAAAGGGGTTGTCCACTACTCGGACAACCACTTCTCAATCCTCAGGTTTCCCTCTTGTAAAATAAACACTTCTACTCTACTCCGGTGTCGGCACTGGCTCTCCCAGGGATCGAGTAACATTACGTCACGGGATACCCGCAGCCAATCAGCACTGGCTTCACTCTCCTCTCCTTAGGACATTACATCTAGTGGAAGTCAGAGCTGCTGCCCTCTCATTTCCTCCAGATGTCTTGATCGTAGGAGGAGAGGAGAGTCAAGCCAGGGCTGATTATGTCAAAGAATCCCCACAGCCAAATGTTAGGCAACCCCCAGGACAGCCAGTGCCAACAACGCTGGAATGGCACCAGAGGACAGTATAGTTATTATTTTACAAGGGGGAAACATGAGTATTGGGAAGGGGTTTGTCCGAGTAGTGGACACCCCCCTTATTAAAATAATTACGGACAGATCTTTGGAGCAACCTGTGCAGCTGCAACAGGACCCAAGAGGTGAAGTGGTCACATCCACCTCCAAGCAGGTGGGATTTTGCATCCTGATGAATTAATGGACTGCAAAGGGCTCATTTGCTGCTCTTGCATAGGGGTCCTCGTCATCACCATTAGATAAATCATGGAACACTGAAGATTTCATCAAGTGGCTTAAATTTGGCACAGCAGTGACATTACCTAGGACTAGAAGGCCTTCAAAAATTGATGAAAAAACTAAAAAGAAAATTGGTTTGGGAGACTGTGAAGAGGCTTACAGCAACATTAAAGGATCTGCAGGAATTTCTTTCAAGTTCTGGTTGTGAACTGCATATGACAACAATCTCCCATAGTCTTCATATGTCTGGCCTGTGGGGTAGAGTGCTAAATGGAAGCCTTTTCTTACAAAGAAAAACATCGAGGCCCGGCTAGGTTTTGCCAAAACCTGCATCAAGTCTGACAAAAGCATGAGGGAAATGTGTTATGGTCTGATGAGACTGAGGTTTAACTTTGTCCATAATTCCAAAAGGTATGTTTAGTGCAAAGCCAACAGTTTGCTTCACCATGAGAACACCATACCCACAGTAAATTATGGTGGAGGCAGCATTGTGCTTTGGGACTTTTTTCAGCAACTAGAACTGGGGCTTTATTCAAGTTGGAGGGAATTATTTACAATTTGAAACATCAGTCAATTTTACAACTAAAACTTCAGGCCTCTGCTAAAAGCCAAAGATGAATTTCACCTTTCAACATGACAATGACCCTAAGCAGGTCTCCAAATCAAAAAAAAAAAAGGCTTCACCAGCAGAAGGTCAGATTTTTTGATCATGTTATTGTTATGCAAATTTTCCACCTGCAAGCTGTACAAGTTTGAATGCTGATTGGATGAAGCAGATCAGGTGATGTGCATTTGTGTAATGAGGATGCGGCCTAAGGATACAATGCCCTTTATCAGAGTGTGCAGAATTATTAGGCAGCTCATTTTCCTCAGGCAAAATAAGTAAAAAAAAAAAGATTTGTCTGACTAACAATTTTTTAATTTTCAAAGTCTTTACAGATGGATGCAGCTGTCTGGAAATCACAGAACCAAAAAGTTACAAAAATTTTGTTGCAAACAGTCACCAGGGAGCAAAAATAGTGTTGAGAAAAAAAATGAAAAAACAGATAAACTGCTAAAGATTTGAGAAAAATGATAAATCAGATGTGAAGTGACCAGGAAGCCACTATCCTCCATTGCCGTCATTCCAGAACGGCAACCTCCCTGGAGGCCAGAAGTAAAAGGTGTTCAATGCTCAAAGACATGGCCGAGGTGGAGGCGGCTGAAGCCCGACCACCACTGAGCAAGACACAGAAGTGGAAACTTCAGGACTGGGCCAAGAAATCTCTGATACAGATTGTTCACAGGTTTTATGGACTGATGAGAAGAGATCAACTCGTGACGGACCAGATAGATGGGCCATGGCTGGATCAATCATGGGCACGCTCCTCCACTTCTACTCAGACAGCAGCAAAGTGGAGGTGGGCACTGCTATGAGCTGTTATTATTAAAGATGACCTAATTGGACCTTTTCGGGTTGAAAATGGACTCAAATGCAACTCCCAAACGACCTGCCAATCTTTAGAAGACTTTCTTCCAGCAGTTGATACAGGAAAAAGTCTGCACCCACCAAGAAACCCATGATGTTTCTGCAGGACAATGCTCCATCGCAGCATCGAAGTCTCCACTGCTCGGGGTCAGGAAAGGCCTTAAAGATGGAAGAATAGTGACCCAGCCCCTTACGCATCTGATCTAAACCCTACTGAGAACTTGTTGGCCCTTCTTACATGGGAGATTTACGGTGAAGAAGACGTGCCACCAACTCCGATCAGCGTCAAAAGTTGATAGTCAACAGATGAAGAAACAGACTATGGATGGAGCTTATGACTTAAGAAGAACCTTGAGATATTTTCTCTCTTCCTACGTTACAAGGCACCAATTTTTATCCCATCAAATGCAACTCTGTGTAAAATGGACCCAAAAAGGTTTTCATTGTACAATGAATACTATTATATTGCAGCGGTCCGGGACAATGGTTGGACAATTACACATCAGAGCATTTATTTGAGCTGATCCACAACTTAAGGATTGAGACCTCCTCAAAGATAAAAGAAGGACTGATGCTCACAATTTAGTTTAGGCTCCTATTTAATAATTCAATTTCGGGACTTTTTATTTATGAAAAAAATTTCCATATGTATAAATTGATTTTTTTTTTTTTTTTAATGCCAGGCAGAGAATTTTGCATTCATGTATTCATTCTGTTCTGCTGGTAACGCTGAGAATTTCATGCTATATGGGTAGAACACATGACTCCATACATTATTCATCAGCCTGGATACTTTGTTCCATTTTCTCAAGACATCAAGGGGAAACAAAAAATAAATATAAAAATGCAATGTGCGGATAGAGCTCAAAATCCATATAGATCCAGTGACCTGCACCCAGTCTGCGGTCCAGGATCTTATTAAGATCTGCCAGCAGGAAAATGGAGGGTCGCACAATGTTGGGATATGGGTCAGAGGCCCAGGGGCTGAGCTTATATAGATGGGATTCCAACTCAATGACTAATGTCTGTAAATTATTTAAAGTGAATGCTCCCTCCTCCAAAAAAAATAAATAAAAAACCATAATATTCATAACTTCGTTAAATTCAGCCCTTTGTTAGAAGAATCCTTTTCCAAGAAAACTTACTTTCTGAAACTGTAAAATTGATAGCCTATGTTTAAGACAGGCCATGAATATCTGATCAGCGGAGGTCCGATTCCTGGCCGTGTCTGGTGCTTCTCTTGAATGGGAAAGGTTGCAGTACCAGACACGGCCACATCAGTTTAATTAGCGCCGTCAACAAATGGGATCTGAGCGCCAAAACCCTTTTATTACATTGCAGACAGACATTGGTTCCCGGAACAAAAGGCTGCAAAATATGTTTCAGCCCCTTTAATACTCAGATTTTTACAAGTGTACTTAGAGGCTATAGGACCTCATAGCAAAGATTAAACACAGCTCCTTTATGGTCCTGGTCGCCACCAACCCTGATCACCCTTTAGTCGCTCACTTGTCCCACTTAGCTCCTTTTCCTTGATACTTTGTTTTTAAAAGGTAGTTGCTCCAAGACCTCTGCTCACATGGGAGTCCTGTAGATCGGTGAGAACATGCAATCTTGGAATATTATTATTATTATTATTATTATTATTATTAAAAATAATCCCTTTAATGGTGTAGAAACTGAACTCCCCAGACTCTCATCATCCACTAAAATGCAGAATAAATCAGACCTCATTCTGCAGAGACCCCGAGTAGCAGCATGAGAAATCTCCATGGCTCATACAATATTGTAAGCAGAAGGCCTGTCAGACTTTAACCAGAATTCCCTGGCCTGTGTCAAAAGGGCTTGATCTGTATGTGAAAATCTAGAATATAATATTCCTGATATATCAGGACATCATTTTGTCTTCATTTCCTTTTAATTATATTAAAAATATTTCTTCTTTTGGTCCTTTTTCAGGTCAACCGAACATGGTTTTGAACCAAAGCCAACAACTTTTCAGATGAGATGTCCTGTCTGTTTACATGAGCATGTAAGCTTCCCCTGACCCCACCCCCCCGCGACCCCCCTCCCTGCAGTCTTCCCCTGACCCCACCCCCCCTGCAGTCTTCCCCTGACCCCACCCCCCCGCGACCCCCCTCCCTGCAGTCTTCCCCTGACCCCACCCCCCCTCCCTGCAGTCTCCCCAACACCCCACCCCCCCGACCCCCCTCCCTGCAGTCTCCCCAACCCCCCCTCCCTGCAGTCTTCCTGAGCCCCCCCACCCCAACCCCCCCTCCCTGCAGTCTTCCCCTGACAGCCCCCCAACCCCTCTCCCTGCAGTCTTCCCCTGACCCCACCCCCCCAACCTCCCTCCCTGCAGTCTTATTTTCAGTTGTCTCAGAGCTACTGGGTGGAGTGTAACTGCCTTGTCGTCTCCCATACACAGCACACACAAACATGAGGGATTCCTGCTCTCCTGTCTCTATTTGGCACATGGTCAGAAGCAGTGGAAGCAATATAAAGGTAGTACTAACAATGGGGAAAAGTAATCATTTACTAGAATGAAACAGTACCATCTTGTTTTTCTATGCCAATCTGCTCTTCCCCTCGGTTTCAATAAACCTGATTTGATCAGCAGGAGATTATCACTATAGGACTAGGTGTCTCGTGCTTCCTGGTCTGCAGAAGAGAAAAAAAAATGGTTTCCATCACAACTGCTGCACCCAGTAAACTAAGTGACCCATCGCTGGAATCAGGGTCTCTGCCCCTACATCATGCTGCTGTCAGATTACATAGTGAAAACCTGCTGACAGATTCCCTTTAAATTTGATTGAATCTTTTTTCTTTAATATGGATAGAAAGGATTTTTTCTTCTTGATTAGATTCTCAATGAATCAGACTATAAAACTATTTAGCACCATATTCCATCGCACACAGTACCGGCTCCGAGCACTCACTGTGGGACATTACACAGGTCTCCCGCAATCCAAAGATCATATGAGGATTTTGCTGCCTACATTTCAAGTACCCCCGAGGGTCCGGGATTTATGGGACATCACTTTGTACAATACTGTTGATACCCTATAAATTGGAGGAACACGGAAAAAAAATCCTGCTCCACAAAATTGTGACCTCCCATCCTAACAATAAGCTGCGTTCAGTAGGTCTCTACTGTCCTCTTTGTTCCTAGACATGAAAGACTTCTTTTGGAAAGATAAAAAAAAAATGTTTTTGAAGTCTTAAAAGTTAAGAGGATCGGACATTAAATCCCCATCAGAGACACTTGGCCTTTACCCTCCACCATCATGTGATTCCTCACTGAAAGCCGCACTGTGATGAAAGGAAATGTCCAATTAACCCCAAACGTGGGCTACAAGGACCTGGTGTCCTGACACGTGAGGAGTCAGATCTGGAGATGTATGGGGCGCAGACACCCGAGAGGAATCAAAGTACCAAAACACTCAAATACCTGCGGTCAGTCTCAGGACGGCTGCAGACAGTCGCATGAAAAATCGTTCAAATTTTATCCAGTAAACTCATGTGTCCACTTTCTACGTCTTTGTGTGATCCGTTCTCACACATCTACATTAATAAATGTGCAAAATTAAATATATATTTTTTTTAGGTTTATAGAAATGCATCTGTAAAAATCGGTTGTCACATGCTGTCAGATCCAAAAAAATTTTAACGCACCTATAGACTTAGCGTCATAAATGCCTCT
Organism: Phyllobates terribilis; assembly: GCF_046119375.1. Taxonomy (NCBI): domain Eukaryota; kingdom Metazoa; phylum Chordata; class Amphibia; order Anura; family Dendrobatidae; genus Phyllobates; species Phyllobates terribilis. The sequence continues at coordinate 929,040,687 of NW_027362762.1, read as the reverse complement.
GCACAAGCTCTGCGCCGACAGCAGGTAAGGACTGAAGGAGCTCCGTTGCAGTCACACCGATGCCCCTATTACATGGGCACATCCAGGCTATACATCAGCCCACTGTTATTTAGCTGCATGTTCAGACTGGGCGACGAACATTCTATGGAGCACAGAACAATCATTAGCACAATCATTCTGTGTGTATAGAATATCATCATGTTATCGGCAGCACACGTCCAGCTTACACAGGGCAGTGTGCTGCAGACAATGATTTTTAAGCTGGATTCAAATTCATGATTGCCGGCCACTTTAATTTTTTTAAAGTGCTGATCGTTCACATGAATGCTCGTTCCCGGAGAAATAACCTCGGCTAATACCAAGAGCATTCAGTACAAGCAGAGTGCAGCAATGGAGGAGGCCTGAAAGCAGAACACCTTACTTAAACTACATTTTTTTTATTTTTTTTTACATGAAGAATCTGTGAAACGCTCAAAAAGTTTTTGCTCCCCTTGCAGTCCCGCTTTTCCCGATTATTCCTTTGTTTTTTGCTTTTTTTAATCTGTTACAGTCCCAGAGATATGGGTCTTTTTTGCTAATTTTTATGGTATTTAACCACAAAGATGTGTCTTGGGGCTCGCACTCACTTACGATTAAATTGGGCGAAGGTAATTAGATATATTAAAAAAAAAATATCGGGTTGCATTCATACCAATTTAATTTTATGATAATGTGCTCAGTGGCATCTTTTTTTTGGGGGGTCACCATACTTCACCATGGGAGTTGAAGTGGGGTACAGTAGGGTCATTATACTGTGCATGTGGAGGAAGTCACTGTGGGAGTATGTGTGTTTGGGGGCACTTTTCTTGGTATCATTTTATGGGGGCAAAGAAAAGGGAACCTAGGACTTCAGCAGGAGGAAAATGATTATGTAAAAGCTGCAAAGTTGTGAGAAATGCTCTTCTGTGACACCGAAAATATTATTCTTTTTGGGAAGGCCCCGAATTAGAACTTCTTCTATGGAGCCCCATGATTTCTATGTATGCCCCTAGATAATGTGTACTGGATCCTGACAAAGCTTAATTGAATATGAGAGGATAGCTGGTAGAAGTGTTTGCAGTGAGACTGAACTTCTGAAGCACAGTCCATCCCCCCACACTGACTGCCGGTGAGGAAAGCTGAAAGCTGACATTTAATCAAACTCGGGTCTGCTGTGCTTCAGCACTGTCATCACTCTGCAATGAAGAAAGCAGACAGATTGTTAATTCTATTGTTGGGGTGTGTTCTTATTTCACCAGTGTGTTCATGCCTAGTTATGATTGGTCAGCATCAGAAAGGAAGTACACGCCCCCAGTGAAAGCTCTTTGGCAACGCCCACTTGGCCTATAAAAAGAATTAACTGTTAAGTTGCCAAATACTTTGACTGTTAATAACTAACGGAGTGGCAGAAAAAAAAAAAAAGTACATGACACGCTAGTACAAAAGCGCATGAAATCATCACTGTGTCTTACAATAAGATACAGACCACCTAGCGAGTAGCAGCCGCTATAGGATATACACTGCTCAAAAAAATAAAGGGAACACTTCAACAACAGAATATAACTCCAAGTAAATCAAACTTCTGTGAAATCAAACTGTCCACTTAGGAAGCAACGCTGATTGACAATCAATTTCACATGCTGTTGTGCAAATGGAATAGACAATAGATGGAAATTATTGGCAATTATCAAGACACCCTCCTCAATAAAGGAGTGGTTCTGCAGGTGGGGACCACAGACCACATCTCAGTACCAATGCTTTCTGGCTGATGTTTTGGTCACTTTTGAATGTTGGTTGTGCTTTCACACTCGTGGTAGCATGAGACAGACTTTACAACCCACAGAAGTTGCTCAGGTAGTGCAGCTCATCCAGGATGGCACATCAATGCGAACTGTGGCAAGGTTTGCTGTGTCTGTCAGCGTAGTGTCCAGAGGCTGGAGGTGCTACCAGGAGACAGGCCAGTATACCAGGAGACGTGGAGGGGGCCGTAGGAGGGCAACAACCCAGCAGCAGGACCGCTACCTCCGCCTTTGTGCAAGGAGGAACAGGAGGAGCACTGCCAGAGCCCTGCAAAATGACCTCCAGCTTGCCACAAATATGCATGTGTCTGCACAAACGGTTAGAAACAGACTCCATGAGGGTGGTATGAGGGCCCGACGTCCACAGATGGGGGTTGTGCTCACAGCCAAACACCGTGCAGGACGCTTGGCATTGGCCACATTACACCAGGATTGGCAAAGTCGCCACTGGCACCCTGTGCTCTTCACAGATGAAAGCAGGTTCACACTGAGCACATGTGGCAGACGTGACAGAGTCTGGAGACGCCGTGGAGAGCGATCTGCTGCCTGCAACATCCTTCAGCATGACCGGTTTGGCAGTGGGTCAGTAATGGTGTGGGGTGGCATTTCTTTGGAGGGCCGCACAGCTCTCCATGTGCTCGCCAGAGGTAGCCTGACTGCCATTAGGTACCGAGATGAGATCCTCAGACCCCTTGTGAGACCATATGCTGGTGCGGTTGGCCCTGGGGTCCTTCTAATGCAGGACAATGCCAGACCTCATGTGGCTGGAGTGTCAGCAGTTCCTGCAAGATGAAGGCATTGAAGCTATGGACTGGCCCGACTGTTCCCCAGACCTGAATCCGAGTGACCACATCTGGGACATCATGTCTCGCTCCATCCACCAACGTCACGTTGCACCACAGACTGTCCAGGAGTTGGCGGATGCTTTAGTCCAGGTCTGGGAGGAGATCCCACAGGAGACCATCCGCAACCTCATCAGGAGCATGCCCAGGCGTTGTAGGGAGGTCATACAGGCACGTGGAGGCCACACACAATACTGAGCCTCATTTTGACTTGTTTTAAGGACATTACATCAAAGTTGGATCAGCCTGTAGTGCGTTTTTCTACTTTAATTTTGGGGGTGACTCCAAATCCAGGCCTCCATTGGTTAATAAATTTGATTTCCATTGATGATTTTTGTGCGATTTTGTTGTCAGCACATTCAACTTTGTATTCAAGTATTCAATGAGAATATTTCATTCATTCAGATCTAGGATGTGTTATTTGAGTGTTCCCTTTATTTTTTTGAGCAGTGTAGCAAAAAAAAAAAAATTATCAGTTTACCCACCTAAGGACAACAGCTTTCAAAAACAGCCAAAGACACAGCACCAGGTGTTACAGTAACCTCAGCCTAAAACAGCTGCCCCCACCCCACCAACCCCGCTCAAATAATTTTCATTCCTCTATGGTAACTGTAGACACAGGATTGACTATTTTCTGTCCCTTTAAATCCTGAAAATGTGTTTAAAATTCAGCAATTCATTAAAAAAATATATCCAAAGGCATCAGACACCGGAGACTTCACGTCTCTGGCACCAAACGTGTCTGTCTGATGTTACATCCAGTCTCTAAGCTATAAAAAGGGCGACTGCGGCGTCGCCAACGCGACACTAAATAAATGACATATCAGGGATCAATACCGGAGTGGGGTGAAAAAGAAAACCAGTGAGCAGCCACAAGGATCTCTGCGGCTCCAATACTGTTTGGGTTGCTCCTTAAAAGGGAACTTTTTAGGGGGGTCAAAAGTAGATTGTTTTATTATTTTATTCTTGCTTTTTTTTTTTTTTTTACCCACCCTACAATTCTAGAGTTTTGGGCCTTTGTTTGGGGCTAATTTTTATGGCCTTTACAAGGGTGTAGGCTCACAGGATCCTCTGGGGAGTGTCTATGCTGCAAAATTACCATGCGAGTACCATCCTATTGGGTAAAGACCATAAAATGTAGCACCAAATAAAGGCCCATCTCTGGAAACGTATGGTGGATTTAAAGAAGAAGAAAAAAAAAAATCATCAATGGAGCAGCGGGAATATATGTGCAAACACTGCCCACTCCTGAAAAAGTGACAGGTCCTCTTTAAGGGGTAACATTTCCCTACAGCCTTGCTTTCATTTTTCCTGGATGACTTTGAAGCCAACAGAAATCCCTCTTCCCTTCTTTCAACTGTTTCTTTAAATTCTTTATCACTTATTGAGACCGAGCCATCAGGGACGTAACTACCGCAGTCGCAGCTGTCACAGCTGTCACTACTGCAACCAGGCAGGTGAAGGGCCGGGCGACGCCAGCAAATACTTAAGTTGGATGTGCGTCCTTGGATGCACATTCAGCTGAAGTGTATTGTGGTGCACAGATCCATTAGGTCTGTGCGTAGCTATACATGCTGCCGGCCAAACTGAGGCCAGCAGCTGACATAGGTGTGCACGTGTCCGGGGGGGGCATGGCAGTGACGTCATGTGCTCCCGTCACCTGTACGCTAAAGACAGCAGCCGGCTTCAGAAGAGGAAGCTGCCCGGCGGGGGAGTGAAGGTAAGGGGAGCATTTGTTTGTTTTGAAATCATTGAGTACACGTTGGCCATACTACTATGCGGAGGGCTGCGGGGGGGCGCACTGCACCACGCGGAGGGGCGCACTGCACCACGCGGAGGGCTGCGGAGGGGCGCACTGCACCACGCGGAGGGCTACGGGGGGCGCACTGCACCACGCGGAGGGCTACGGGGGGCGCACTGCACCACGCGGAGGGCTACGGGGGGCGCACTGCACCACGCGGAGGGCTACGGGGGGCGCACTGCACCACGCGGAGGGCTACGGGGAGCGCACTGCACCACGCGGAGGGCTACGGGGAGCGCACTGCACCACGCGGAGGGCTACGGGGAGCGCACTGCACCACGCGGAGGGCTACGGGGAGCGCACTGCACCACGCGGAGGGCTACGGGGGCCGAATTACACTACGCGGAGGGCTACAGGGAGCGCATTGCACCACGCGGAGCGCATTACACTATACTAAGGATATGGGCTGTGTATTATACGAATATGAAGGTGTATTCTACCATAAGGGGTGCATTATACTATATGGAGAGCTATGGGGAGTGTATTATACTTTATGGAGAATTATAGGGTGTACATTCTACTATATGGAAGACTATGAGGGGCTCATACTTCTGTGGCACCCCAGGGGTCTGGTTTCCACAGTAATAGCAATATTACGTCTGAGAGCAGGTGGGAGGTCTCCTGGTCAGGAATCCTATGCATGCCACACCTCCTGCCCAGTCCTGGGAGGGGAAGAACTTCCCCTATATAAAACTAGGGCTGAGGCAGGGTTAGAGAGAAAGAGGAGAAGAAGAGTCCCAGACAGAGACATAGTCTGGTCTGGAGAGGAGCAGCTATAGGAAAGAAAGATCAGGAGCTCAGTGGGAGCAGTGCTAAAAGGAGTCAGGGGCTGGAAGCTGTAGAGCTCGCCCTGATTGAAGAGTTCTCACCGGACCCGGAGTCCGAGGCTGTGGGGACTAATCCTTACCCAGCAGCAGAAACCGACCGGCAGGGGATTTCAGGTCCTCTGGCCAAGAAACCCGAAGGCACGGTCACACGCAAGGGACCAGCACCGCCGTCGTGGAGCGGAAGCTACCAGAAGGCCCCGAGTCACCGGCCATACGGGTGAGCACCACACGGTACACTCAGGGACGTGGGCTACTTTTACCCGCCTCTAGCAAGGTAGCCAGAAGAGTACAATTAGTTGGGGAGGCCTACAACTCCGCCTGGCCAGGGGAGATCCCATCTGCTCACGGACTGACCAGGCCCCGATCGCTAGCCAGTACTCCGGGAGGGTCTACCTTTGTCATCAGTAAAGACCCTGAACTACACCGCACCGTCTCTGAGTGGTTCCTGCTACCTGCATGCTATTCTGCTACCCCCTTCAAACACGTCGGCTGCCCTGAGGCCATACCCCTCCCGTTGGGGGTTATACTATCTACGCTGCACAATCGTACCACCGGCCTCAGCGGTCTGCCCTGCAGCGGCGGCCTCATAGCCGCATTCAACGGGTGGCGTAGTCGAACACCGTACCATCTTCTGCTAAACTCTGCCACTCAGCTTGACTCCCTGGGCACGGACCGGGTCACCGCCACGAGACTACTACCCCTATCGGATCCGGCTCCGGGTAGGCTCCCGCGTGCGCAACGCTGCGCGACTCAGGCCCAGGGGCGCGTCACTTCTGCTATGGGGCCCCATGACTTCTATGTACACCACTGGTGAGTGTAATGGTCTATTTTTTCTATACATTGAAGAACAGCAGCAGAACAGGGGAGATATACCAAGATGGAGGAGACCAATAGATATATATATCTATATCAGGATGGGGGGAGGGGGTCTGGTTCAACTCTTGCACAGGAGCCCATCAGACACCAGTTACGCCACTGCGTCCAATACTTCCTGACGTCTCCATTTCAGTAAATACTTATTTTCCCTATAATATACCAATTCTGGAGCATCTATTCTTAGAACTCTGTATTCTGCCCATTACCCTGTTGCTCCTCCTGGGCGTCACCATTCCCCTTGTTTGGCACCAGCAGCTGTGATTGGACGGGGTCTAAGTGTGCAGAGACATCCCAAACTGGCTACCACCCCCATTGTCAGGTTAATGTCACCGTGCGTCACCCATTACACCGATACGTGAGGATGTATCGGAGACAAAAGGGCAGATTTTAGTAACATTTCTTCCTGTATTGCCGGCGATTCGCTTTTCATGTCATTAAGAGGTTACAGTACATAAGGAAAAGGCCTCCCGAGGTGCAGCCGGCAGGATTTGGGCAATGTTTGAAGGTTACTAAACTCAGATCTGCCCACTTAGTATTTTCACACCTATTCACTTTGACAATTGAGCCCTAGGAGGTGACCTAGTTAGTTATTCTCCTTGATCCTGCTGGAAATAAAAGTCAGTAAATGTGAATGGTAAAAGAGAAAAAAAAAAAAAAAAATTCAAGAAAAAAATTGGAGTAATGGAAAATTTACATGGATTTCATGCAAATGGAATTGTTTATTGGAATAAAATTGAAATCTGCCTGCTTCATGTGTCATTCTGTAGGTCGCTTTTTTAGGTTTAACACAAAGCACTAGAAGCAAGTCTGAAAATGTATTTAATGCCAGATATAGAACGACTCCAACGCCACTTTCCTTAGAAAATTAAAGCATAAAATGGATCCATTTTTAGTCTGCAGTGCAATACCAACAAGCAGCCTGTAGGTGTCAGCGGCGGCATATTAAGATAGAATCCCGCCAAACCAAAGAGCTGCAATGCGCCAAAAAGGTAATTTCACCCAAATTATGTAAGATTTACTTTTTAAGCCTTATTACTTTCAGAAGCCAGTAAGAAATCACCAGGTTTCCCATGGACTGCACACGTACACATTACTGCATGGAACATGGATGCAAAAAGACTCATGCTTGTGTACAGTCCCGCTATGTTTTTTGCAATGCGGTTAACACACTGCTGAGAGTACATGAGAAAACTACATATGAAAAAACACAAGACCAGGGCCGGCATCAGTCACTTTTTGTTGCAAATAGTTACAAAAAAAATATTTAAATTTTTTTTTTGCAAATGGCGTCAGATTTTCAACTATTCTTGTTGCTGACTAAATTTTAAAAACAGAACTAAGTGTCAAATGTACACAACTTTTCTGGTCTAAAAGGCAGACTGGTACTTTAAAAAAAAATTTAAATCTAGTGATACCCTCAGCAAAACCTTGCAGCGTCTATTACGCCGCTTACTTGGTCCTCACTGGTCATAACGTCCTGATCTAGTTTTGGGATTACAGGAAACGCCAAGTCAGCCAATCATGGGCTGCAGCTTCAGGAAGTAGCAGCACCGAACTGTAACCCAGCTTTCCCATTGTCAGCAGTAATTTCAGAGAGTGATCATTGACCCAGCTTTCCCACTGTCAGCAGCAACTTCAGGAAGTATCATCAATAACTAGTAACCGTGCTTTTTCACTGTCAGCAGCAATTTCAGAAAGCATCAATGATCTGTAACCCAGCTTTCCCATTGTCAGCAGCAGTCTCAGAATATATCCCAGTACAAGCAAGTAAATGGCAGTTCTACATAACCAATCACTAAAGTTGCAATCCAGCAATCTCAGGACTCTTCATTACTGAGCTGCATCCACCAGAGTAGTAACAGCACTGACCAGAAAAGCGGGAAAGCTGGGTTACAGCTCAGTGCCACACGAGCTGCTGTTCTCATCCGAGGAGTGGAAAAGCTGGGTTATAGCGATGACGATTAGTGTTAACAGAAGTAGCTCTTTAAAGCTTTGGTAATATTTTTTTCAACAGACTGAAATGTAGACTGTAAGTTCCCTCCTGTAGTCACACAACATTTTTTTAGGACTTTCCAAATTTTTTAAGAGAAGCAATCATTATAAAAAGAAAAAAATATATATATTTGTTACTTAACACTCAATTTCCCCACCCTCCCACTCTGGTGGTCTCAGCCTGGAGTGGAAGTGATGATGTCCTGAATACTTGGTCCAGAAATACAGGATGACATGAGACCACTGACTGGTTGCAGCACTTGACTGATTAGCGGGAAGAGTGTCATCCTATCAGAAGTGATGACGCCCTGACCACCTGACTGCTGCAGCCAATCGCTGGACTTGGCAGACATATAATAAACATGCCTCTGGCCAAAGGGGTGAGACGACAGTTGTGGTGGAGACCACCAAAAGAGCGACAATGCATTCAAGGGGTAATTTATTAATTTTATCTATTTTTAATGATTAACCGCAAGCTCTGCCAAATATTGGAATGGCCTTAAACTCCCCCCCTCAATGAACTGTAAGGAACGCAAGTTCCAGGACACAAGTTTCTAAAAGTTCTCCCAAAGTTTCATGGGTGGGTGGGCAGCAAGCAGAGACCTTGAAAATTATCAGGAACAAAAAAAAAGTTACATTAGGAAGTTGATAACTTTCACAGGTTTTAATGAAAAGTTCTGCAAAGTAGTAATAAGGTTTCCATTAATAACTATCTGCATTTCTGAAGGGGAGGGAGGGAATGGAGACACCTGCGGACCCTCCTCGTGATGCGGAGTATCAAATTCCCTCCAAATGGCTCAAACAGACCTCGCAGATGTATCAGCAAGGGAACACTAAAAACTCAAAAGCGACCCCAGGACACAGCGCATGTTCTATTAATTGATGATTTATACTTAACCTTTCCTATAAAATCCCCCTCCGCCTTTTGGGTAATACTCCATTAATCCATTAAAGGGCCGGTTTATGGCTCAGGAGACGCGGGGCGGCATTAAGGGAGGGCCTCGTCAGTCTAACCATAGCTGCTTTGTGTCTCGAGCAGACCGTTAACTTTTCACCGGTATAACGGCCGGGAGGGGTGGGACGTAAAGAAAGCAGTTCTTTGTGAGGGGCTTATACAGGGAGCTGTGTGTAACCTTAAGACCTGGGCAGATGGAGGAATGAAAAGTTACTGTGTTATCCTAAAAGGTGTTACTGTGCTCCGTAATATTTATGTCCCACCCGATCTCCGCGGCTCCTGGGGCTGGAAATACAAAGAAACTGTTAATTCTGGAGCAGCGGCCTCTAGAACACGGGTGGTGGCAATGGCCGATAACAGATGGTCCACAACGTTCCATCCATGGAGATCTTGGTGAAGTTCTGCCCGTCTGAGTATATGGTTAATAGTGTGCCGGCTATCTAGAATAACAGAGAGGGTCTTCCGCACCAAAAATCAGACTTCTCTCCATTCGTGCACAGTATTCTGACCTCTCCAGCAGGGAGGGAAGCCTACGATCCCCTCCGTGAGAACCACAGGTTGGAGCCAGCTGGGTCGACATTCAATAAAAGCGGCGACCACATAGAAAACTTCCGCAATACCTCGATAAGATGAACTTAGCTGCTGCTGTTGTATTTAGACGCGGTTTTGTGGTATTTGGGGAGGATGGTGAAGCAGATGTGAATATAGACTTATGGTTTATTCCCAAAGGAAAAGCCGTATCGACACAGGAATAAAATACGCTGCAAATTTCAGGGCGGAAAAAAAAAGAAAAACAATTTCTGCACTTTTTATTCCTTGAGTGATATCCACAGAGCCAGTCAATTTATACTGAAGATTTTTCTACACATTCTAACACGACTGAGAACGAAGAGGACATGGGGCAGCACGGTGGCTCAGTGGTCAGCATTATACTATAGCTAGGGCAGCACGGTGGCTCAGTTGTCAGCACTGTACTATAGCTAGGGCAGCACGGTGGCTCAGTGGTCAGCACTGTACTATAGCTAGGGCACCACAGTGGCTCAGTGGTCAGCACTGTACTATAGCTAGGGCACCACGGTGGCTCAGTGGTCAGCACTGTACTATAGCTAGGGCAGCACGGGGGCTCAGTGGTCAGCACTGTACTATAGCTAGGGCAGCACGGGGGCTCAGTGGTCAGCACTGTACTATAGCTAGGACAGCACGGTGGCTCAGTGGTCAGCATTATACTATAGCTAGGGCAGCACGGTGGCTCAGTGGTCAGCACTGTACTATAGCTAGGGCAGCACGGTGGCTCAGTGGTCAGCATTATACTATAGCTAGGGCAGCACGGTGGCTCAGTGGTCAGCACTGTACTATAGCTAGGGCAGCACGGTGGCTCAGTGGTCAGCACTGTACTATAGCTAAGGCAGCACGGGGGCTCAGTGGCTAGCACTGTTGCTTTGCAGCGCTGGGCCCTGGGTTCAAATCCCACCAAGGACAACATCTGCAAGGAGTTTGTATGTTCTCCCCATGTTTGCGTGTGTTTTCTCCAGGTCCTCTTGCTTCCATCCACACTGCAAACACATACTGATAGGAAATCTAGATTGTGAGCCCCAATGGGGACAGGGATGAGGATGTCTGTAAAGCTGCAGAAAATGATGGCGTTCTATATAAGCAAGCATAATAAATAAGCGTTGTCAAAGTGTTGTGCTCTCCAAACCTGGACAATAACTACAGTAAGAATATGCAGAACGGCTCCGGCAGGGAACAGCAGTAGAGGAGCCACAATGCTACCCCAGCGCTGCAACCCTTACATCCTCAGGATCACCGGGGCCCTAGACGTCCGATCCCACAGGAAATTCACATTGCTGTAGTCAACACCAAAAAGAAAAGCGGTTTCCAATTGAGGGGTATGTCCACAAGATTTTTCCACATGCATTTATCTATATGGAAAATGTGCCTTGTCTATGGCTAGGGTAACACCAGCGTCATCTGAGAGAATCGGGGATCAAAACTCTGATCAAAACTCTGATCAAAACTCTCTCTTCACCATACTGTCAGTCCGTAAAAATCTGACCTCACTTTTTTTTCCATGCAATCATTGACTTGTACAGCTGAGTGTGATCCGAATATTGGATGCAAGTCGGTCATGCACTGATTCTTTCCTTGGACTGAGTGTCCGAAAAAAAACAAAATTGACGTGTGCACAGTCCCATAGATTAACCTTGGTCCAATGTGATCCGATGTTTTGTGGCATCGCACTTGGACTGAAAATACAGTCGTCGGCACGAGCGCTTATTGTGAATTTATATAATGAAATAAATGAGCAAACAAGCTCCGGTGGAAGCACATCGCCTCGTGTGAGCAGATTATTCAACGGCAGATTCCACATTAAAATCCAAACGATTCAGCGCAGACTTTGGCTCTGCAAATTTGCCGGTGAAAAACTGGACAAACTGAAATAGGGAGTCTTTTAAAAAAAAAAAAAAGCTTTTTTTTCTAAGGATTTTCTGCATTACATACGATCACGACAGTCAACAGCAGAAAACGTAGCTGCTGGGTTTATTTCTAGCCACGCACCAATCAGGGAAGGCTCTGCGCTCGCTCACTGCCGTCATCAACCCACGGGCCGTGTTATCTGCATGACACACAGTCCCCTTTTTCTTATTTGGAGGGAGGGGAAAAGCTTTTAAACATATATTTTAGATTATACTTTTAAATTATATAAGATTTTAAACAGTGAACGTTTTACTTAGGGGAGTCTCCAGAATTGGGGAGTACAGAGGTAACATCTGCTAGAAAGCCTCTGGCGCTGCATTGTTAGGCAGATCAGTGCGCTGTCAGGAGAGGCTGTCGCATTACTTTTGCATCACTGCCGGCAGCCTGCGCGATCTGTAAGCGCACAACACCGGGGATCACATGGAAAGACTGCTGCAATGGGCTTGTAAGCGCCAGAGTAAACGTCAGCTCTCATACAGAAGCAGAGAACTAACGGAGCAGATGATGGAAGGTTTTGCGCGATTAGCAAAAATATATAAAAAGACAAGACAATTTCCCCAAAGCAGCCACAGGCTGTATAACCCCCTTTTTTGCAGCGGTTATACAGCCGTAGACTCAGCTCTAATGGCTTGAATTTAAAATTTCCATAATTGAAAGTCATCACAAAAGGATAGGTGTTGAACTGAGGACCCGCAGCGATCTAGAGATCGGGGTTTAGAGGAAAAAAAGAGATAGATAGAGATATATATATTTATTATATATATGTTTAGAAAACTCCAGAGAAAAGGAGAATCTTCTTCCAGTTCTGCAAAAAAAAAAAAAAAAAAAAAAAAAAAGAAATGAAGATAATGCACAGCAATGTAAAAAACGACATCACTGTGCACATCTTCAGTCTTTTGTGACTTATTTTAACCGCTTCAGTAACTCAAATGGTTAAAAAGTACCAAGTACATTTTCCAAGCTCTTTATAGTCAAAAGTACAAGGAAGAGACGCCGGCAGCAAAGCCGGCACAAAAATCCACAGCAAAGTCACTTCAGGAAAGCGACCGCCGGCCTTGCCTAGGAAAACCTCGACAGCGAAACTTGCATCTTAAAGCAGTCATCTGCACATGACCTGGTTAATTTCTTTGGGAAATTGCCACCCATGTCACTTGAGTGCTGCCCATCACACTGCACAGACCCCCATGTCAGGACCTGCGCAGCTGCCCACCCACCCTGACACCTTCTTTGATGCGCCTCAGGAGAACCGCCCGCGCAGAGCCATGGAAAGGCCGGCGTCACCACCTCCACTGAACCTGCGACACCTACAGATACTGTTGGGAGGGGTCTGAATTGCCCGTCACCCACTGTATCAATATAGGGGGGCAACACAGCTTCTTACTGCTCCAGACATGCCCCATGCAGCCACATTCTAAAATGGATACATCCAGAATAAAAGAAATATACAGGAACTTTAAAATTTTCACATGGACCATTAAGCATAAATAAAAACGCATACATAAATGTTCTTTTCAGAAGTCACATGGACAATAGATTCCTCTGGAGAGCTTTGAGGAGGACGACTGAGGAGGACGACTGAGGAGGACGACTGAGGAGGACGACTGAGGAGGACGACTGAGGAGGACGACTGAGGAGGACGACTGAGGAGGACGACTGAGGAGGACGACTGAGGAGGACGACTGAGGAGGACGACTGAGGAGGACGACTGAGGAGGACGACTGAGGAGGACGACTGAGGAGGACGACTGAGGAGGACGACGACGACGACATCACCTATTGTGAATGGTGGATCTTGTGTTATCTACTGTATATAGAGGCGTTATCAGCCTGTTAACATGTCCATTGATAATGAGAAAACTGCTGACAATCATCTCTACAGAACAGGAAGCGCGAGTCTAGTATGATTAGTGGCCAGTGAAAATAGCTACATTTCAGGGTTGTTTTTTTTTTATATAGATAGAGCTATAGGAAATTTAACAGATCAGCAAAAATACAGATTTTAAATACATTCCGTTGAACAGGAACGTTCTAATACTTTATCAAAAAAAAATAAAAAAATTAAAAAGTCCTATTTTCTGTTGTTTAAACCCGGGGCGCACCAGAGAATAGTTTAAAAAATACAGTAAAAGTGCTCCAGCAAGTCACCTTCTGACATATCAGGCATCACCCATTCCTGTAACCCTCAGTGCGTGAAGTCCTGATGCCAGTGAGGGGCAGCCGCTCTGCACACTGCCCAGAATACCCCCCAATCGGCTCAGCGACATTACAACATTCTGGACCGCGGCCAAAGAAACTTCAACGCCGGCACTGAAAGGTATTTCTCGGATACTTTAGAACTTGGCTAAATATTTAAAGAGCGCTCCGCTTATCCCTGCGATCATCTCGTTAGTAACTGAACTGAAATTCAACCCCGTATAAAACCGCTTTATCAACGCCATTAATTGCATTTTACTTCGGCTTTGATCGCTGAACGAGAATGGATGCGACTCCAGCTTATACCCAGATATTGCATTATATTAGCACGTAATAATGAGGTTAAAAGGACCAACAAAGAGAAATGACGACTTATGGAAAAATAAAGCCGACCGCCCCAGAGGAAAAAGCCAGCGATGGGACCACCAGTGCATTTTCAGGACTTGATAAGATAATTACGTACCCGTGGCCTGGACTCCATTACATTGTACTGACATCACATCACCTACAAAAAAAAAGAAAGTCAATGTGGTTAGGACATTTTGGTCACATAAGAGATTTAAAATATTATATATATATATATATATATATATATATATATATATATATATATATATATATATATATATATATATATATATTTATTAATAATTGCAGCGCTGAGGTCCTGGGTTGAAATCCCACCAAGGACAACATCTGCACGGAGTTTGTATGGGTTTCCTCCAGATTCTCCGCTTTCTTCTCACACTACAAAGTCATACTGATAGGGAACGTAGATTGTGAGCCCCAATGGGGACAGTGACTATAAGGTCTGAATTGTAAAGCACTGCGGAATATGTTGGCGCTATATAAATAAAAAGATTATAAAAAATATTGTCTCTTTTTAAACAAAACGAAAGAAATTAGCAAAAACACTGTATGTTGGTATACGTGCAATGTGTAGATGCAAAATCCCTTTGGCCATTTAACAGAAAAGGACCCAAGATAAAAACAAATACCCTACAGCAATAAATATATAGTACATGTAAAGAACTAATCCCCTCTTATCTGCTCTTCCCACAATCGCATACAAGATTTCTCCCGTGCATCCCCCCTACTCTGGAACTCTCTACCCCAACACATCAGACTATCAGACTCAACTACCGTGGAAACCTTCAAAAGGAACCTGAAGACACACCTCTTCTGACAAGCCTACAACCTGCAGTAAACACCACTGCACGACCAGCTCTACCCTCACCTACTGTATCCTCACCCATTCCTTGTAGATTGTGAGCCCTCGCGGGCAGAGTCCTCGCTCCTCCTGTACCAGTCGCCATCACGTTTTTCTAAAGATCATTGTACTTTTACTTGTACTATTATGTATACCTCTTTTCACATGTAAAGTGCCATGGAATAAATGGCGCTATAATGAAAGGTACTTAGTTAACACCATTTTGATCAAAAAAAGCATAAAAGCCATCCTGCCGCAACAAGGTGTACCTAATCAGGACAGTTCTCCTCACTAGGTGTCAACAGACTTCAAAATAGATTGGGACAGAGCAGGACATTTAGGTTTTATCTAAAATTTCCCCGGTGTGAATTTCAACCTAAACACTGCACTTACACCAACATATGTTCCAGCTCATTTTTTGTTTTGCTTTAGTTTTTTGTACTTTGCACAAACAGAGCCGTGGGTTAAAGCCCCCCCCCCGTACACAGATTAATGTTGGCTGAATCCGCAGATATCAGTGGGTTCAGGTGATGGCCTACTTTATACGGGGGCACCGGCCAACTGATCGTTCGGGGGAAGACGTCATTCGCTCATGTCAGATTTCGCGCTACCGATTGCATTGTTCTCCCAGAGATAAGTCACCAACCGAAGTGTCACTCGGAGAACACAGGAGCGCTCGAGCGAATGAGTACTCCTGTGTATGAGAGAATCGGCTGACATGGCTATTGGCCAAATGATAGGCCGATCCTTCAGCCTAACCATCGTTTGGCCGACAGGTATCTAATGTGTATGGCAGCTTTAGAACCTGACCAAGCACAACGTCTGCATTGAATGTGGGTCCTCACATGTCACAAAAATCAATTTGCACATTAAAAATGAAAAGGCATGTAGATCCATCGGTCTGAAACAACGAAGGGAGCAGCATTTCACAACCAAATGGCTCCATTTATTGGTGGCGAAAGTGAGGAATAGAAAACCAGACAGTCAACAGCGGGAGTCTGGTGATCAGATTGTCAATGACGGGAACCCAGTGATCAGATTTGTGCGTAGATCATAAATGCCTGTGGAGATCAAACCAATTCACTTTTATAGAAATTTGTAGCTTTGCTGTTGGATCGTACCAGAAGGGCCAGCCATTACTCCTCATGTACAAGCAGCACGAGGCGCCCGTGACCCTGTTGCTGGTTCCAGGTTATTCTACCATGGGCCACTTTTGTTACATACTAAATCACTTCATAACCAGGAACACGCAACTAAAATCTGACATGTACAACAGGGGTTTGAACTATTTTCCTGCCAAGCGCCATTTGGATATCTAGAACAATTCATGGGCTGTACCCAAATATTAAACTTAAAAAGGGGTATTTCCCCATCTCCAAGATCCTGTCCCAATGCTGTATCTAGTAGGTGGAATAATATTAGCAAATACCTCCAATTAGAAATGTAGTATAGTTTTTCTGATTCACTATGTCCCTTACCTCATGACCATTGCAGTAGCATAGGCATCCATGGCTACGACCACAAACAGCTGTCACTGAGTAGCCATAACCATGGATATCCAAGCTACTCCAATGCCCTGCACATGGGGTAAGCGACTTAGCGAATCAGAAAAACTATACTATATTTCTAACTGGAGGTATTTGCTATTATTATACATACTACACTGTATAAAAAAAATAACGGATATGAGAACAGCTCCATAGACTATAATAGGTATGTGTTTTATCCATGAAAAACACGAATGAAGCATGTACAGACGAGCAAATGAGGCCCTAATGAGATGGCTGGAGCTGGGATGTTAGATGGTATGGATGATGTTGCTACTCAACTGCTTTTCTTGATTAGCATCGGTCTGGAGCGCAGTCGACTCCTTGCAATATGTTTTGTGAACTCGCAGCAGTAAGTCGTACCGAACACAGATGTATATTACACTACATGTCTCCTCAAGGCGAAAATCATCACGGCTCAAGTTACATTTATAGAACTCAAGCAGTAGGGGGTCTGCTGTATACATGACACAGAAACTGCCATATACATCACATAGACATCGAGACTGCTGTATACACAACACATGGGAGACAGATTGTGTATATAGCACATAGACAGACTGCTGTTTCCACATCACACAGAAGACAGGATCTGCTGAGTATACACATCGCATAAGAGACACCAAGACTCTGCGGTATACATCACATAGGAGACAGAGACTGCTGCATATTATAATATCTACATCACACAGGATACCCCGTATTGTATACACAACATGGGATACACAGATACTGCTGTATTCATCATAGGAGCGGGATATGAGAGCAAAGGACGATAAATACACCCACAAGGGAATTTAAGGGTCAGCAGCCCAAGCACTTTAGACCCCGGGGATCCTACCCACAGGCCGGAGTTTTCCCACCCATGGTCTAGAATTATCTGCATGCGTGCAAAATTTCTGAAACTGAAAACACCATTGAAGAGACAGTTGCAGAAAGGTCTTTAATAAAGCTTCCACACGTCACCACACAGAGACTTCAATGATTTGGGGTTCTTCAGTCTGATTTTCGATTTGTCGCCCATGCATCTACTGCAAATACCCATTCATAGATAGAGATTTCTGCCCTTTCCTAGCAGCATTTACTGTATGTCCCAGGAGATAACTGCTGTCCTTTTAGGCACCGCCCGGCAGGTATGGGTTAATATGTACCTTGGCATATAGCTACATATGTTAGGGGTTTACATTTTGGTAATGCACGCCTCTTGTGGTGTAAATTTTAAGCTTACTCAATTCCCACTCCGTCCACTTTTCAAAAATTTTGGTGGAGTTGGCAAAGACTAGTGTAAAGGAGGGAAAAAAAAGTTGCAGAATTTCCAACATTTCAAATTGTTTTACGACCGATTTCTGGTCGTTTAGCTTTTTTTCTTTTTTAATTAAAAATAAGAGGAGGGAAAGGGAGACAAAAAATGGTACCTGAAAGATGCGCCCAACTGAATAGAAGGCGCACAACTCAATGAATTTGGCGCACCTTGATCCAGTGAATGTAACCCAATTTCCATAATAGGTGCAGAAAATCTGCAACATCAAAAACTCAAATACTCATCGCGGGAACGCGGCCAAAACTGGGCACAACGGGGGAAATTTAATTAGACTGATGATATTTAGCGTGTAGTCTATTGAGGGACTTGTAGTTCTCCTGAAAATAAAGTAAAGCCATTGAGTGTTTTGATGAGAGTGAAAAAAGAACAGACAGAGCCGTGATGAAAAGCTTTAATTGTATAATAGGAAGCAGATAAAGATGTCAGACATGTGCGCGCCGGCATAGAAGTGCAATCTGCATCTGGCGAGCCGGACAGAACGGCGCACTGTCTCACAAATTAATGTAAGACCAGATTCAATTAGGAGCCAGCTGCGAAATCTGCTCCGTACAAGTTCCCTTTTGTTTCTTCAAAGTTCACATCTGAAGTGCGTGTCCCAACGTGAGGGTCCGCAGCCCATTAACTCTTCTCATGCACTCTGCCCCTGGATTTAGATGGACTCTTATTCTAATACATAACCGGCTGATGACGATGGTCTCCTTTTGCCACCGTCGTGGAGCATGTAAGGGTATTTACTATGGGTCCGATCCAAGGGCCAGGTGCCATCTCCGTGCCGCAGCCACTTTATTTTTGGGATTATACATTGCTGGTATATCCTTATAATAGCAATTGACAATTCTGTGGACACCGCCTTTTTATTTATTCTTTTAGGAGTGATGCTTGGGTACCATCCACAATTACATCACGGCCACTTGGGAACTACACCGCTAACAGTTGGGTCATTAATGGTGGTGCGGTGCACCAGAACACCAGAAGTGGCCGTGATGTAATTGTGGATGGTACTCAAGGATCACGCCTAAAAAAAAAAAAAATAAAAAATAATATTAATATATATACAATTATATGAAAAAGTTTGGCCACCCCTATTAATCTTAAGCTTAATGTTTTATAAAAATTGGTGTTTTTGCAACAGCTATTTCAGTTTGATATATGTAATAACTGTTGGACACAGTAATGTTTCTGCCTTGAAATGAGGTTTATTGTACTAACAGAAAATGTGCAATCTGCATTCAAACAAAATTTGACAGGTGCATAAGTATGGGCACCCTTATCATTTTCTTGTTTTAAATACTCCTACCTACTTTTTACTGACTTACTAAAGCACTTTTTTTGGTTTTGTAACCTCATTGAGCTTTGAACTTCATAGCCAGGTGTATGCAATCATGAGAAAAGCTACTTAAAGTGGCCACTTGCAAGTTGTTCTCCTGTTTGAATCTCCTCTGAAGAGTGGCATCATGGGCTCCTCAAAACAACTGTCAAATGATCTAAAAACAAAGATTATTCAACATAGTTGTTCAGGGGAAGGAAACAAAAAGCTGTCTCAGAGATTTAACGTGTCAGTTTCCACTGTGAGGAACATAGTAAGGAAATGGAAGAACACAGGGACAGTTCTTGTTAAGGCCAGAAGTGGCAGGCCAAGAAAAACATCAGAAAGGCAGAGAAGAAGAATGGTGAGATCAGTCAAGGACAATCCTCAGACCACCTCCAGAGAGCTGCAGCATCAACTTGCTGCAAATGGTGTCACTGTGCATCGGTCAACTATACAAAGCACTTTGCACAAGGAGAAGCTGTATGGGAGAGTGATGCGAAAGAAGCAGTTTCTGCAAGCACGCCACAAACAGAGTCGGCTGAGGTATGCAAAAGCACATTTGGAGAAGCCAATTTCTTTTTGGAAGAAGGTCCTGTGGACTGATGAAACCAAGATTGAGTTGTTTGGTCATACAAAAAGGCGTTATGCATGGCGGCAAAAAAGCACAGCATTCCAAGAACAACACTTGCTACGCACAGTAAAATTTGGTGGAGGTTCCATCATGCTTTGGGGCTGTGTGGCCAATGCCGGCACTGGGAATCTTGTTAAAGTTGAGGGACGCATGGATTCCACTCAGTATCAGCAGATTCTTGACAATAATGTTCAAGAATCAGAGACAAAGTTGAAGTTACGCAGGGGATGGATCTTTCAGCAAGACAATGATCCAAAACACCGCTCCAAATCTACTCAGGCATTCATGCAGAGGAACAACTACAATGTTCTGGAATGGCCATCCCAGTCCCCAGACCTGAATATCATTGAACATCAGTGGGATCATTTGAAGAGTGCTGTCCATGCTCGGCGACCATCAAACTTAACTGAACTGGAATTGTTTTGTAAAGAGGAATGGTCAAAAATACCTTCATCCAGGATCCAGGAAATCATTAAAAAGCTACAGGAAGCGACTAGAGGCTGTTATTTTTGCAAAAGGAGGATCTACTAAATATTAATGTCACTTTTCTGGTGAGGTGCCCATACTTATGCACCTGTCAAATTTTGTTTGAATGCAGATTGCACATTTTCTGTTAGTACAATAAACCTCATTTCAAGGCAGAAACATTACTGTGTCCAACAGTTATTACATATATCCAACTGAAATAGCTGTTGCAAAAACACCAATTTTTATAAAACATTAAGCTTAAGATTAATAGGGGTGCCCAAACTTTTTCATATAAAACTGTATATAACATTTTTGTGTATGAAGCTTCTAAACAGACCTATGGGTTTCCATGACTACAACCAAGCCTCGCGTAGTCCGATCTTGTAGCCCCTGGATTTGTGCTCTCTTAGGTCGGTAGGCTGGTAAGTAGTAAGTTCTTCGCTTTACTCAACCATCACTTGCTTTAAGTGACTGAGTACTGTTGTCCAGACTGTGCTGCTCACAGGTGAGACTTTGTCACAGTGTATCAGTGTAATCTGTATCCCACAATGGTGAGACGTTAGCTGCAGCTGTGCTTCTCTCAGACAATTGCCCAAGTGAGTCACAACAGCTGGAGCATCGCAGGTTGCATTGGATCTCATTTTTGAATATTCCTATTATTGAAGGCTGTGGCTCATTGCAGGCAGCAGCTTAAGCCCAGATAGAGGTCGTGAGTTCCATTCCTGGAGACCAGATGACACATTTAAATAAACAATTCTCTTCTTGTGGTCAATACAAAGGACTGGCACATGACTTATTCTTTCCAAAAGAACACACTAAAAAGGACCAGGGGGCACTCATTACTGGTGGAAGAACGGCGATTCCGGCAGCCAAATAGGAAAAGGTTCTTTAAAGTCAGACTGGAATGTCCGAACACAAGACGAACTAATGGCAGACATGAATATCCATTCATTGACAGTAAGCAGAGATCTTAGAAATGTTGATTAATTGAATATCTGGAGAGCTTTTTTCCCTCACTATCACGATCGATATTCTGACACTGATCCAATAAAGGATCTGTTCTTGAGTGAAGTCTCCGTCCTCCTGGAAATGTGTGTAGTGTTACACGCTGCTCGGTAGCCTCTACGGTCTCCATGTAGTCGCTGCGCTGTGGGTTTGGGTTTCTCCTCGGCCTGTGAAGTGTCTGCATGTTTTTAATTATATTGCATTATGGAAACGTGGCCAATAAAATCTAGGTCAGTCGCTTGCAGCCGGCTCAGTGCTCGGAGGAGGAGGAAACTTGCCGCTATGCCTGACTGCAGCTGATCCAGGACATTTCTTCATTTTAATAGTCATTGTTCTGAGGAATATTGTCGATTACGCTTCCACTGGGTGTCATTGTGCCCCACGTCGTCTGTCAACACTTCATAAAATGAGATTCTACAGAAGGTCCCAAATAGGAGCATTTTTTTTTTTTTATTTCCCCCAAACAAGCGCATTGTCACAATCTAGATATCCATCCATATAGATATTTTTTAAATTTCTGTATGATCTTAACCACAATTAATTAAAATTATGGACTGGCCCGCCCGTTCCCCAGTCCTGAATCTGATTGAGCACATCTGGGACATCATGTCTCGCTCCATCCACCAACGTCACGTTTCAGACTGTCCAGGAGTTGGCGGATGCTTTAGTCCAGGTCTGGGATGAGATCCCACAGGAGACCATCCGCAACCTCATCAGGAGCATGCCCAGGCGTTGTAGGGAGGTCATACAGGCATGTGGAGGCCACACACAATACTGAGCCTCATCAGGAGCATGCCCAGGCGGTGTAGGGAGGTCATACAGGCACGTGGAGGCCACACACAATACTCAGCCTCATCAGGAGCATGCCCAGGCGTTGTAGGGAGGTCATACAGGCATGTGGAGGCCACACACAATACTGAGCCTCATCAGGAGCATGCCCAGGCGTTGTAGGGACGTCATACAGGCACGTGGAGGCCACACACAATACTCAGCCTCATCAGGAGCATGCCCAGGCGTTGTAGGGAGGTCATACAGGCACGTGGAGGCCACACACAATACTCAGCCTCATCAGGAGCATGCCCAGGCGTTGTAGGGAGGTCATACAGGCACGTGGAGGCCACACACAATACTCAGCCTCATTTTGACTTGTTTTAAGGACATTATATCAAAGTTGGATCAGCCTGTAGTGTGTTTTTCCACTATAATTTTGGGGGTGACTCCAAATCCAGGCCTCCATTGGTTAATAAATGTGATTTCCATTGATGATTTTTGTGTGATTTTGTTGTCAGCACATTCAACTTTGTACAGAACAAAGTATTCAATGAGAATATTTCATTCATTCAGATCTAGGATGTGTTATTTGAGTGTTCCCTTTATTTTTTTGAGCAGTGTAGTTATGAAGATCTCCGCAGAAGAAAAAATAAAAAAAAAACACTTAATGTAATAGAGAAGCTGTCACTCCGATATACAGACACAATCACAAAGCCAAGATACCGGCAAGTCAGGATCTTCTGCTCTACCGTATGGTATCATTACTGTGGTGGTGCCACCTGTAATCCCAAATCAATTTCCCTAATACCTCCCTCAGCAAAATGGGAAGAAAATCCATAACATGTAACGCATCATTACTCTGTACACCGGGAAAGGTTCTCATGTCTCCTCACACTCCAAACAAGTAGAAAAAGTCAGGAGACATGGGGGCCACGAGGCATTGAAATCAGAGCAAAAAGGAGAAAAAATAAATAAAATCGATCTACATCTCCGACTAATCAATCCAAATGTGAAGGATTTCATATAGACAATATACCTTCTGCCCTGAGCGTCAAATGTGGGGATTAGTAGAGGATTGCTTTTTTTTTTTCTAAAAGATGACAAAGTACAAAACCTGTACGGGGCCCAGTTCCTAATTCACCCTCTATCCAGAATACTGCGGCCTTGTTCATGAGCTCCACAATATAACACCTTCCAACAAGTAGTAATGAGAAGCCAATGGCCCGATTCAATATCACATCTACCTTTTTGTATACAACCCCTGGCAAAAATTATGGAATCACCGGGCTCTGAGGATGTTCATTCAGGTGTTTAATGTTGCTGAAAAAAAGCAGATCACAGACATGGCACAAAACTAAAATCATTTCAAATGGCAACTTTAGGGCTTTAAGAAACACTAAAAAGAAATTAAGATTAACAATGTGGTACTCAGTAAGGGTAATTTTTTTTCAGACCAAGCAGAGGGAAAAAAATTATGGAATCACTCAATTCTGAGGAAAAAATTATGGAATCATGAAAAACAAACACACAAAAGAACACTCCAATACATCACTAGTATTTTGTTGCACCACCTCTGGCTTTAATAACAGCTTGCAGTCTCTGAGGCATGGACTTAATGAGTGACAAACAGTACTCTTCATCAATCTGGCTCCAACTTTCTCTGATTGCTGTTGCCAGATCAGCTTTGCAGGTTGGAGCCTTGTCATGGACCATTTTCTTCAACTTCCACCAAAGATTTTCAATTGGATTGAGATCCGGACTATTTGCAGGCCATGACATTGACCTTATGTGTCTTCTTTCAAGGAATGTTTTTACAGTTTTTGCTCTGTCAGGATGCATTATCATCTTGAAAAATGATATCATCATCCCCAAATATCCTTTCAATTGATGGGATAAGAAAACTGTCCAAAATATCAATGTAAACTTGGGCATTTATTGAAGATGTAATGACAGCCATCTCCCCAGTGCCTTTACCTGACATGCAGCCCCATATCATCAATGACTGTGGAAAGTTGCATGTTCTCTTCATGCAGTCATCTTTATAAATCTCATTGGAACGGCACCAAACAAAAGTTCCAGCATCATCACTTTGCCCAATGCAGATGCGTGATTCATCATTGAATATGACTTTCATCCAGTCATCCACAGTCCACGATTGCTTTTCCTTAGCCCATTGTAACCTTGTTTTTTTCTGTTTAGGTGTTAATGATGGCTTATGTTTAGCTTTTCTGTATGTAAATCCCATTTCCTTTAGGCGGTTTCTTACAGTTTGGTCACAGACATTGACTCCAGTTTCCTCCCATTCGTTCCTCATTTGTTTTGTTGTGCATTTCCTGTTTTGGAGACATATTGCTTTAAGTTTCCGGTCTTGAAGCTTTGATGTCTTCCTTGGTCTACCATGCTTGCCTTTAACAAGCTTCCCATGTGGTTTGTATTTGGTCCAGATTTTAGACACAGCTGACTGTGAACAACCAACATCTTTTGCAACATTGCGTGATGATTTACCTTCTTTTAAGAGTTTGATAATCCTCTCCCCTGTTTCAATTGCCATCTCTCGTGTTGGAGCCATGATTCATGTCAGTGCACTTGGTGCAACAGCTCTCCAAGGTGTGATCACTCCTTTTTAGATGCAGACTAACGAGCAGATCTAATTTGATGCAGGTGTTAGCTTTGGAAATGAAAATTTACAGGGTGATTCCATAATTTTTCCCTCTGCTTGGTCTGAAAAAAATTACCCTTACTGAGTACCACATTTTTAATCTTGACTTCCTTTAGTGTTTCTTAAAGCCCTAAAGTTGCAATTTGAAATGACTTTAGTTTTGTGCCATGTCTGTGATCTGCTTTTTTTCAACAACATTAAACTGAATGAACATCCTCCGAGCCTGGTGATTCCATAATTTTTGCCAGGGGTTGTAGTCTACAGTTATATGAAAAAGTTTGGGCACCCCTATTAATCTTAAGCTTATTGTTTTATAAAAATTGGTGTTTTTGCAACAGCTATTTCAGTTTGATATATGTAATAACTGTTGGACACAGTAATGTTTCTGCCTTGAAATGAGGTTTATTGTACTAACAGAAAATGTGCAATCTGCATTCAAACAAAATTTGACAGGTGCATAAGTATGGGCACCTCACCAGAAAAGTGACATTAATATTTAGTAGATCCTCCTTTTGCAAAAATAACAGCCTCTAGTCGCTTCCTGTAGCTTTTAATGAGTTCCTGGATTAAGGTATTTTTGACCATTCCGCTTTACAAAACAATTCCAGTTCAGTTAAGTTTGATGGTCGCCGAGCATGGACAGCACTCTTCAAATGATCCCACTGATGTTCAATGATATTCAGGTCTGGGGACTGGGATGGCCATTCCAGAACATTGTAATTGTTCCTCTGCATGAATGCCTGAGTAGATTTGGAGCGGTGTTTTGGATCATTGTCTTGCTGAAAGATCCATCCCCTGCGTAACTTCAACTTTATCACTGATTCTTGAACATTATTGTCAAGAATCTGCTGATACTGAGTGGAATCCATGCGTCCCTCAACTTTAACAAGATTCCCGGTGCCGGCATTGGCCACACAGCCCCAAAGCATGATGGAACCTCCACCAAATTTTACTGTGGGTAGCAAGTGTTTTTCTTGGAATGCTGTGTTTTTTTACCGCCATGCATGACGCCTTTTTATATGACCAAACAACTCAATCTTGGTTTCATCAGTCCACAGGACCTTCTTCCAAAAAGAAATTGGCTTCTCCAAATGTGCTTTTGCATACCTCAGCCGACTCTGTTTGTGGCGTGCTTGCAGAAACGGCTTCTTTCGCATCACTCTCCCATACAGCTTCTCCTTGTGCAAAGTGCTTTGTATAGTTGACCGATGCACAGTCACACCATCTGCAGCAAGTTGATGCTGCAGCTCTCTGGAGGTGGTCTGAGGATTGTACTTGACTGATCTCACCATTCTTCTTCTCTGCCTTTCTGATGTTTTTCTTGGCCTGCCACTTCTGGCCTTAACAAGAACTGTCCCTGTATTATTCCATTTCCTTACTATGTTCCTCACAGTGGAAACTGACAGGTTAAATCTCTGAGACAGCTTTTTGTATCCTTCCCCTGAACAACTATGTTGAATAATCTTTGTTTTCAGATCATTTGACAGTTGTTTTGAGGAGCCCATGATGCCACTCTTCAGAGGAGATTCAAACAGGAGAACAACTTGCAAGTGGCCACTTTAAGTAGCTTTTCTCATGATTGTATACACCTGGCTATGAAGTTCAAAGTTCAATGAGGTTACAGAACCAAAAAAAGTGCTTTAGTAAGTCAGTAAAAAGTAGGTAGGAGTATTTAAAACAAGAAAATGATAAGGGTGCCCAATACTTATGCACCTGTCATTTCAAGGCAGAAACATTACTGTGTCCAATAGTTATTACATATATCAAACTGAAATAGCTGTTGCAAAAACACCAATTTCTATAAAACATTAAGCTTAAGATTAATAGGGGTGCCCAAACTTTTTCATATAACTGTATGTATTTTTTTTTAGCCCGTTTTTGGTTTGCACCAAATTCTCCTTTTAAAATTTGTACCTTTCTTTTTTTTTTTTTTTTTTTTTTTTTTTTTTTTTAAGTCTGTATTATATTATAGGTGTTTAATTATTTCCCTGAAACATCAATTGTTACTTTGAAAAAGTCAAACTTTTTGCGCAAATGTACTCAATACCTCCACCCACCTAGAGTGATTGTATGCGCCTAAAATTTTCCCCAGCAAATTGGGACATTTTAGCAGAACATGCAATTTTTTTTTTCTCAAGAGGCACAAAAAGAGTAAAAGAACATTTTTGATTTTGAGCAAAAATCATTAACCACGTGTTTTTTTTTTTTTTTTTTTTTTTTTAGGGAATTTGTGTGAAGAAAAAGTTTACAAATAAAAAGAAAAAAAAAAAAAAAGGATGAATTGAGCTTCACGTGCTTGAGATAGTGATCATATCTGGGTTCTGCTATGTAATGTGAGAGCATCAACTTGTTTTAAAAAGTTTGAAGATCTGTTCCAAATGCTGTGAAACGGAAAAAGAAAAATAAATAAATAAAATACTCCCCTCCTATCACTACCATAATTGCAGCGGTGGCCATCCAGGTGGCCTTTGTTTAGTGTCAAGTGGCCAGCATGTGACCACTGCAGCGAAATCGATGACCTCAGAATCAGGTGCTGTACTACTGGCCTCAATACTAGTAATAAGGGCACGTGACCACAGCAGCCAGTGATTGCCTTAGTCTCCATATGACGGCTGCAGGCAATGAGCACAGAGACTTTGCTAAAATTTGGAGCAGAAACTTTAAATCCTTCTCAAAAACATTGAGTTTCTGTTCCAAAAGCCTAAAAAAAAATAAATAAATAAAAAATACCTTGGGTCCAGATTCGTCATGATGAGAGATTTTTGCACTGGTCTTGAGGAGGGGGCATATCGGAGTCAGACGCTCCTGATTCATATTAAGAGGCACAAGCATCTGACGAATGGAGGGCATCTGATCACAAGTCTTACTCCAGTCATGGAATGGAGTACGATTTCTGGAGTAAACAACGACACAGTTCATCATGAATTAGCCAAGCTGTGACGTCACACTGGCTCCACATTCCCTTCCTGCCCCAGCTCTGCCCATTTTGCAACATTTTTTGCACAATTCAGCAGTGCCTTTTCAAAGCTGCCCCAGAATTTTGACGAAATTGCCTTCATCGGATCCTTGGTGTGCACAGCCCAATAGTGTCAACCCAAAGGTGCTTCTGCTGGAGAGTGAAGCGGTAAGTAGTCTTCATTTCACAGCACTTGTAGTTGTTTAAACAAAGGGTTACCCAACTTTATATCTTTTAGAACTGGATTTATTCAGAACACAAAGAACCACCAAGAGGAGCAGAAATCCTTACATTTCAGGCACATAATAGTCTAAACTGGACCAAAGAAAAAAAAAAGCTAACAAAAAGGAAAGCTTTGTTTGTTTGTTTTTAGTCCAATTGCAACTTATCCAATACATAAATGTACACAAAGCATTATATGCATAATGAATTTATAGACTTACAGCCTGAAAAGTACTCCAAAGCTGCATTTACAATTCGAGCTCTCGAATTCTACAAGTAGATGCAGCTAATGCCTCTGAAGCATCAGAGAATCGCAGCAGCAATGAAGCTGGGGGTATCCAGAGATCCAACCAGCTTCAGAGCTGCGCTCCTTGCTTAAGTGGAGGCCAGTAACCTAGGCAGCGAGTTGTAAAATAAAGAATTAAAAGTCACAAAGTGGATTCTTCTAAATGTTTATGAAAACAAGCAAATTGTTACTTATTGAGTACATGGATCATCAAAGTAAGTACACCACCCTCATCAGGTCTAGAGAAAGGGGGTCTAGAGAAAGGGGGTCTAGAGAAAGGGGGTCTAGAGAAAGGGGGTCTAGAGAAAGGGGGTCTAGAGAAAGGGGGTCTAGATTAAAAAAAATGAATAATAATTATACAGTTTGTATTGTGAAATCTGGTAACAGATCAGCTTTACAAACGGACATGAAAATAAGACATCGGATCATGTGGTAGGAAGGATTGATGGAAGTTATCAGCCCATAGACAGTCTCCAGCATGTAGAAATTATCCTGCACATAATGTTGTAGTTCTACCTTCATGCCCATTAGACAGAGGTGCCGACGCCGGTGATTACACTGTTATGTTTCACATGACACCAGGAAAAACAGAAGGCATCACGCCAGAAGAAATCCATGCCTGGTGATCCACCTCTCCTGGGGACAATTACCTTTGCGACACAAATTCTAAAGGAAAAAAATAGAACCAGCACTAAATAGATAGAGGAACATGACACTAGACAAAGAATCAAATTAATTCTGCATTACAGACAAGAGGTAAAATGACTAACGGCAAAAAAAAATAAGAACACACACACACACACACACACACACACACAATGTACAAGTTCCAGCAGAGGATAAGTAAAAATCCCAGACAGAAGTGACAGACCGGTTTGACAGATGCTGCGTTACAAGTTCAGAGTCAATCGGGGGCTGTCACCCAGGTTTCTAAAGACAGTTTGACTCATGAGATTTTAAAGGAGGGGATTAAAGTTAATCTCCTCCTTTTTACCACCATATGTTTGGATTCATTCCTTTATGTACTTTTTTTTTTTTTTTTTTTTTTTTTCCCCTTTTCTTCATCCATATCTGTCACACAGAGCGCCAAAGATTCCGCATAAAAAACACAATGAAAAAAAAAGGTTGTCCGGCCCCAGAACTCATCAATATACTGAATTAAGAAAGTTACCCACCATCTCCAAATATTAGGGCCGGTCCCTGCAGCTCTACGTCTGACATGTGCATAACATTAGAAGAGAACTTCACGTTTCAGCAGGTCATCAGTGCGATGTTGGCTTGGCTTGGCTTAATAGTTAAGCCAGCACCCCCCCCATCTATGAATTGGAAAACTAAAGAGTCTGGCTTAGATATCAAAACGAGTCAGCCAGCCCCCTCCACATACAGCTCTGGTCATGCCAAGACACAGGAACACCTCCGTGGTGTTGACCACAAGCTGCAAGCGGAGCAGCACGGACATCTGGACATAAAAGCAAATCTCTTATACAAAAAAGTGTTACTGTGCTTGAATTATCTTGTTATTTTAAAACACATTTCCACAGGTTGCATGTGGGTGTATGGAGCAGGCCCAGGCGCCAAGCCCACCCCAGCAGTATTATATGGCCAGCATCTGTAAAAGGCAGAGACCAGGGCTAGCTCCAATCACTGCTGATTAACCATTTAAATGCCACTATCCATGTACTCATTCTCCCATCAGCCCCAAACCCATAACTATAATTTGAGTGTATTTGACCAAGTTACATTATATACTTACACCACAGTGGTTTTACAGTACATACTATAAAAAAAATTATATACAATTATATAAGATGCATGTTAAAAAGGCAAAAAGAAAAAAAATATATATATATTTTTTTTATGCTGTGGTGGACAAAGTGCTTAAAATGTCATATACCCCAAAATGGTATCCATTAAGATGTGAGCTCGGGGGGAAAAAAAAACAAGTTTTAAGTCAACATTTCTGAAACCTGAAAGTAAAAAAGAAGTTTGCAATATTAAGCAGAGTTTTTTTCGTTCCAAAATTAGAAATATTATAAAAAAAACAAAAAAACAAAAAAAAACAGTGTGGCACTGCCATAATCACATTAACCCAGAGAATCATATGCTCAGGTCATTTTTACAGTGCAATGAAAAACCCTTTTTTTTTAATCAAAAGTGAAAAAAAAATTGAAGATTGGTCAGGAAGAGTTACATATCTGAGTGCATTTACTATAAGGCGCTCCGAACTTCATATAGCAGCTCATCAGCTCCCTCTAGTGGTGGTTATAAGCAGCCAGAATTTAAACTTTTGACCATCTATACAGAGAATTCGGAGTGAGAGCAGTCAGCACTAGGACGAGATGGTGTCAAGGGGTGACATTTACTTAATATCTTTTATGGACAATTGTTACTATTCCACTCTTTACAGTTTCCATATCAAGATGCTCTGTGCATTTGCGACTTTGGCAAACTTTTAATGAAGTTTCATAAATAACCAAAGCAATATATTGTCAGGAGAAATAACGGAAATTCTCATTGCCTCACCAGGAAACAAAATATATTCTTCTATCCCATCATTTATTAATTGTCAGGCAGCTTTTCTCAGGGAGCTGGAAGAATGGTGAAGTGTTACCTAGTGTCATTCACCAAGCGGCCCCGGCTCCTGCGGTTATTTTAGGAATGCTAGCGGTGATTGTTAGCTACTGTCTGTGCTAATAATGAAGACTGAATTATAGGCACCACTGAAGAGAAGCAGCCCCTCCGCAAACCAGGATTTGGTTATGTAGGAAAAGGAAGGAATAAAAACAATGGAAGCAACGAACAGGAAGACGATGAGGAAGGAACGAACAAACGGGATGGAAGGAAGGAAAGGACGAACAAACGGGATGGATGGAAGGAAGGAACAAATTTAAAGAGACGCTGGGGAAGGAGGGATGAAAGGAAGGAACAAATTTAAAGAGACGCTGGGGAAGGAGGGATGAAAGGAAGGAACAAACGGGAAGAGACGCTGGGGAAGGAAGGAACAAACGGGAAGAGACGCTGGAGAAGGAAGGAACAAACGGGAAGAGACGCTGGAGAAGGAAGGAACAAACGGGAAGAGACGCTGGAGAAGGAAGGAACAAACGGGAAGAGATGCTGGGGAAGGAGGGATGAAAGGAAGGAACAAACGGGAATAGACGCTGGGGAAGGAAGGAACAAACGGGAAGAGATGCTGGAGAAGGAAGGAACAAACGGGAAGAGATGCTGGGGAAGGAGGGATGAAAGGAAGGAACGAACGGGAAGAGATGCTGGGGAAGGAGTGATGAAAGGAAGGAACAAACGGGAAGAGACGCTGGGGAAGGAAGGAACAAACGGGAAGAGATGCTGGAGAAGGAAGGAACAAACGGGAAGAGATGCTGGGGAAGGAGGGATGAAAGGAAGGAACGAACGGGAAGAGATGCTGGGGAAGGAGGGATGAAAGGAAGGAACAAACGGGAAGAGATGCTGGGGAAGGAAGGAACGAAGTGGAATGTAGAAAGAAAGATGGAAGAAGGAAGGAAGGAGTGCTGAAAAAGAAAGGAAGCAGAAAAAAAGTGAGGCTGAAAAAGACAGGAAGAAAGGAGGGGGGGGGGGGATTAAAAAAAAAAAATGATGAGGAGGCAGGAAAGGCAGCAAATGCTGGAAAGGAAAATAGGGGAGAAAAGTTCTGTACATGATAAATACAATTTAAAAGCCACATAAGAAAAATTTAGAACAAATCTCTCAATTTTTTTTACAAATTTTAATGGTCTGTCAATTAAAGTAGAAAATAACAATTTGAGCCACTTTGTATTAGAAATAATAATACTGTGTTTACAATCAGACACCAGTTCTTCCAAAATTTTGGGAGATTTCAGCTCTGAAGCATGTCTATCTTTAAATAAAGCTCTGTAGTATACTACAGACCAACTCTGAAACAAAAGTTAATGAAACTTACAATTTTGCCATTTTTTGGGGTTTAATGGAACACCAGAATAATTATTTTTTATTTTTAATCACTTCTCATTATTAGCAAAAAAAAAAAAAAATTTACTGTATTTTCCAAAATGGTTACCTCTAATAATTACTAAATTTGCAAGACGCCAGGTGCTGATGGAGTGGCTGGTGACTGTTTCCAGTTTGATCTCCAATTGTCATTGTAACAGCTGGAGCACTAGCAGGTGCAGTGTCCGTAACTCCAGAGAACACCTACACACCATCAACCGCTACTGGAAAGAGATAACATCCAGGCAGCAGATGGTGCTGGACGGAGCGCAACTCAGGATTCCACTGCAGGGCGAGGCTCCTTGTTAGACAGAGCAGACAAACGACTCGCATGAGACGGACCCCCGCCTCATCCCCATCTGTTATTTTTTTTTTTCTACTCTATAAAAATATCTATGTAACCCTTTTTATGTCAAACAGTAAAACTGAAACCAAAAAAAAAAAAAACATGTGGGTAAAAAATACCCAATGTTTAATTAAGCTGCTCTGCTTTAACACCAGAGGTGGTCAAAACAAAAAAAGGTGCCATTAAATTGACCATCTGGCACTCAGATAATGGTCACCAAGACA
The DNA here is from genome assembly GCF_046119375.1 of Phyllobates terribilis. Lineage (NCBI taxonomy): Eukaryota > Metazoa > Chordata > Amphibia > Anura > Dendrobatidae > Phyllobates > Phyllobates terribilis. Next base: position 929,007,971 of record NW_027362762.1, on the reverse strand, counting down.
GACATCTAAAAATGACATGCACATGGTCCAAGGAAGCCGCATGTACAATTTTGCACTGAATCGAAAGAGACGTACGAATATTAGTGGATGGTAAGCTCACTTATAGTGACCAGTGTCAGGCAGCTGCTGCCAAGGCAAACAAAATAATGGGATGCAATAAAAGAGGCAGAGAGTCATGACGAGAACATGGTTTTGCTTCTATACAAGTTACTAGTGCGGCCGCACTTAGAATACTGGATACAATTTTGGGCTCCGGTGTAGAAGACGGACATAGCTGAACTAGGGCGGGTGCAGAGAAGAGCGACCAAGGTTTTTAAGGGAATAAGTGACCTGCAGAAGACCGGTTATCAAACTTGGGGATATGAAAGTTTGGAAAAACTAAAAGCGTAGGATCGATCATATTACAAACACCTAGCCCTGTAACGAAGACAAGGGAGTATTCTTGACGTCTCTAGAGGAGAAAAAAAAAAAGTTTCATCATCAATAGGGATTCTTAAGCGGCCCAGAGGCCAGAACCAGGTATTCGTAAGCGGCCCAGAGGCCAGAACCAGGGATTCGTAAGCGGCCCAGAGGCCAGAACCAGGGATTCGTAAGCGGCCCAGAGGCCAGAACCAGGGATTCGTAAGCGGCCCAGAGGCCAGAACCAGGGATTCGTAAGCGGCCCAGAGGCCAGAACCAGGGATTCGTAAGCGGCCCAGAGGCCAGAACCAGGGATTCGTAAGCGGCCCAGAGGCCAGAACCAGGGATTCGTAAGCGGCCCAGCGGCCAACTCGTTGACCCACGTCGCACATACTCCTGGCTGCATCCTCATATTGGCTGTGTCTTAGAAACACATTATGAATTTGCTTTACCATGAACATGCTCTTTGTATATGTCTGGTGAAAGTCAATGGGACCAAAACGTAATTTTCTCACACACTATCCACTGAATACAAAAAAAATAAAAATTGCATCATAAGAAGATTGCCGATTCCTTTTGTATTATGGAAATCTGTAGCACACCAGGACTATGTAAAGAAAAAAAAAAGAAAAGAAAGAAAATGGGGGTTCCATCTTATTACATCGTGTAGTAAACTGGAAGAGACCGTCTAACACTTCTCACATCGGCGCCGGATGATTTCTGTAGGGTTACGAGCCGTCCTTCGGAGCTGCAACTTTCGCAGTATAAAGTCTTATATTTTGCTGGTTTTACATTCAGATAACACGCAACATGTGACAGACCGGGAAGAATTGTGTGTCCTTTTCTTCCAAGTAACAGTGATTATTTCTACATTTAATGCCACCCTCGGCCTATTTATAGCAACCACTCATTTTCCAGAGAAGAGAAAAATGAGGCATTTCAAGGGAAAAAGCAGAGTTACCGAAACACAATTAGCATGCAGATTGCGCAGCGACTTCTGCTCTAGTCAACATCAACATGTGCTGTCCCTGGGGGGAAACGGAATTATGTCTGGGGTCAATAGACCTTCAATTCAGAGTGTGGCACAACGTCTCGTTATGCAGAGATGCCCATGGCTCTTCACATTAGCTTATAAATTACTATACTAGCAATTGGGATCATCCCAAAAATGGAGAGCCCCGGGTGTCAATTTTTTTATTTTTCTCTCCCGTAGAATACACTCAGGAGTGATGACATGAAAACCAAAACACCCAATAGTCTATAGGTCCCATCGTGGCGCCAAAACTACTGACTCAAAGAGGCATGCCATCAACAAGGCTTATCCCGATCACAGACCTCAGCGCAGACGATCTGGCCAATTATTTCAAAGAAAAAATTGACCATATCCGACAGGAAATTTTCTCCCAATCCCCAAACGTTATGCATGCTCTCCCCCGCCACATTGTATCTTGCTCACTTTCTGATTTCGAACCAGTCACGGAAGATGAAGTGAAGTGATCAGGCTCCTTGCATCTTCTCACCCTACCACCTGCACCAGTGACCCTATTCCCTCACATCTCCTTCAGTCCCTTGCTCCAGCTGTCACCACTCACCTAACTAAAATTTTTCAACCTCTCCCTCTCATCTGGTATCTTTCCCTCTTCTTTTAAACACGCCAGCATACATCCATTACTTAAAAAACCATTCCTTGACCAGAACAGCACGGCCAACTACAGACCTGTTTCCAATCTTCCCTTTATCTCTAAACTCCTGGAACGCCTGGTCCATTCCTGTCTAATCCGCTATATCTCAGACAACTCTCTTCTTGACCATTTACAATCTGGTTTCCGCTCTTTTCATTCTACTGAAACTGCCCTCACTAAAGTCTCTAATGATCTACTAACAGCTAAATCTAGTGGTCACTACTCCCTGCTGATTCTCCTGGATCTCTCTGCAGCATTCGACACTGTGGATCACCAGCTCCTCCTCACTATGCTCCGCACTATTGGCCTCAAGGACACTGTTCTCTCCTGGTTCTCCTCCTACCTCTCTGACCGCTCCTTCTCAGTGTCTTTTGCTGGCTCCTCCTCCTCCCTACTTCCTCTTACTGTCGGGGTTCCTCAAGGATCAGTCCTAGGCCCCCTTCTTTTCTCTTTATACACCGCTCCTATTGGACAAACAATCAGCAGATTCAGTTTTCAGTACCATCTGTATGCTGATGACACCCAATTATACACCTCTGCTCCGGACATCACCCCTGCATTACTACAAAAGACCAGTGATTGTCTTTCTGCTGTGTCTAACATTATGTCCTCCCTCTACCTAAAACTGAATCTGTCAAAAACTGAACTACTAGTCTTTCTTCCCTCCACTAACCTACCTGTGCCCGATATTGCCATTTCCGTTTGTGGCTCAACCATTACTCCCCAGCAACAAGCCCGCAGTCTTGGGGTAATTTTTGACTCAGATCTTTCCTTCACTCCTCACATCAAATCACTCGCTCGTTCATGTCATCTACACCTCAAAAACATCTCAAGAATCAGGACTTTTCTCACCTTTGACTCGGCAAAAACTCTTACTGTCGCTCTTATTCGCTCTCGTCTGGACTACTGCAACGCTCTACTTATCGGTCTCCCTCTTACTCAACTCTCCCCTCTCCAATCCGTCCTTAACACAGCAGCCAGGATTATATTCCTCGCCAACCGCTACACCGATGCCGCTTCCCAGTGCCAGTCATTGCATTGGTTACCCATCCAATACAGAGTTCAATTTAAACTTATCATGCTTACCCACAAAGCGCTCCATGCTTCAGTACCCCCCTACATCTCCTCCCTTGTCTCAATCTACCACCCTACATGTGCCCTCCGTTCTGCAAATGACTTAAAACTAAAATCCTCCATAATCAGTACTTCCCACTCCCGTCTCCAAGATTTCTCGCGTGCTGCGCCAATTCTTTGGAATGCACTACCCAGGACAGTTCGATTAATTCCCAATACCCACAGTTTCAAGCGAACCCTAAAAACTCATTTCTTTAGACTGGCATATCGCCTCCACACACTATCTGTCCATCCCAGTTGTCAGTCCCAGTTTTCCCCCCCATATTAAAATCTTCTTCAATTTCAGGTTCATACCAACCATGCACATAATAGCCTCGGTCAGGACTGTACACATACTGGCTGGCGACCAGTCCCTGTATTATTATTTATCCTATATAGTAAATCAAGGCTGCATTATACAATATATATACATTCTAGCTTTTGTGTCTCCCCCATTTCCTCAGACTGTAAGCTCGCGAGCAGGGCCCTCACTCCTTTCGATATGAGATATATAAACAATACAGAATAAATATAAGTCCCCCCTAAAATTTGTAAAGTGCTGCGGAATATGTTGGCGCTATAAAAATCCACCACCACCACCCCCCTGAGCCCTGATCTCAAGTCGGTCACAGGTTCAGAACACCCCACAAGCCCGGCAGATTTGTAGACGATCTAACCTCATCTAGCCATTGTTAAAAATCTCTCATTCTTACTCTTGGCAAATTTTTCCTGCTTCCACACGAACTTCAATAAGACTTTGCCTCACATACAGTGGCATGTAAAAGTTTGGGCACCACTGGCCAAAAATAACTTTTTTTTGCGAACAGTTAAGCTAGTTGAAGATGAAATCATCTATCCATCTATCTATCTATATATCTATCTAAAATCGTCAGACTGACAGTCAGTCAGTCAGTCAGTCAGTCAGTCAGTGAAATCCCACGTCGCTCATTGGTCCGGCAGAGGCCAATCAGCGCCGCGGGATTTCTGAAAAAAGATGGCGGCCGTTAGCGGCTCATCTGTGGGACGGAGCTCAGCGGCGATGCAGCCGGGAGATGACCGGCGCAAGGCGCTCATCTCCCGGCCGGTACCAGCAGAAGGACCTCGACCGCCGGACCAATCTGCGGGACGGAGATGCAGCCGGGAGATGACCGGCGCGAGGCGCTCATCTCCCGGCCGGTAGCAGCGGAAGGACCGCCGGCGTCGCTGACCTCCATGCGGAAGGGAGGACCGGGGAGCGGCGCTGCGGGTTGGGATACTTCTGCTGCGAGCGCCCGCTCATGTCCCGGGTTCTCGCAGTGGAAGTAGCCGCACAGGCAGTGCCGCTCCTCGGTCCTCACCAAGACGATTCGATGATTGGTCGGGTCCGAAGACCGCGACCAATCACTGATCTTACCGCAAAAGTTAAACACCGCTGTGCTGATCGGGCAGCGTCCGCGACCAATCACAGATTTGGGCGCCACATTTAAATATCGGCCGCGACCAATCACCGATCTTGGCTCCACATTTAAACACCGCTGTGCTGATTGGTCGCCGACGCCGGGCGCGACCAATCACCGATTTTGGCGCTCATGTCCCGGGTTCTCGCAGCGGAAGTATCCGCACAGGCAGCGGCGCTCCCCAGTCCTCACCAATACGATTCCGCACCCCGGTCCTCACCAATACGATTCACAGATTGGTCGCGCTCTCCGCCCGCGACCAATGAGTGAATCGTATTGGTGAGGACCGGGGAGCGGAATCGTATTGGTGAGGACCGGGGAGCGCCGCTGCCTGTGCAGATACTTGCGCTGCGAAAAGCCGGGACATGAGCGACTGCTCGCAGCAGAAGTATCCCGACCCGCAGCGCCGCTCCCCGGTCCTCCCTTGACACGCTAGCCGCTGATGTCCCCACAGTATCCGCATGGTGTTACAAAGGTCCGGACATTTGTGTTCAAAATCGCTGATTGGTCGCTAGCGTTGCCCGCGACCAATCACCGATTTGGGCGCCAAACTGAAATATCGGCCGCGACCAATCAGCGAGATTGGTACCAAATTTAAACACCGCTCTGCTGATTGGTCGCGGATGACAGCCGACCGCGAACAATCAGCAAGATTGGCGCCTAATTTAAATAGCGCTATGATCTCCCGACAGCAAGTGTGAACGGAGGACTGAGGAGCGGCGCCGCCAGTCGGGATGCTTCTGCTGCGATCAGCCGCTCATCTCCCAGCTGCTCGCAGCGGAAGTACCCGCACAGGCAGCGCCGCTCCCCGGTCCTCACCAATACGACGCTGATTGGTTGCGGCCGCCGGCCCCGACCAATCAGCGATTTTGGCGCCAAATGTAAACACCGCTCTGCTGCTTGCGCCCGGTCGGCCGCATACCTATTCTAGAATACCCGATGCGTTAGAATCAGGCGACCATCTAGTCTCTAAAATAAAAAGTTTGGGCACCCTGCATGGTTAGTACCTAGTAGCACCCACCTTTTGAAAGTATCAGAGCTTGTAAACGCTTTTTGTAGCCAGACAAGAGTCTTTCACTTCTTGTTTGAGGGATTTTCATCCAATATTCCTTGGAGAATTCCTCCAGTTCTGTGAGATTCCTGGATCGTCTTGCATGCGCTGCCATTTTGAGATCTAGCCACAGATTTTCAATGATGTTCAGATCATGGGACTGAGATTGTAAAACCTTCAACTTCTGGCTTTTGAGGTAGTCTATTGTGGATTGGGACGCGTGTTTAGGATCATTAACCATTTGTAGAAGCCATCCTATTTTCAGCTTCAGCTTTTTTTTTTTTTTTTTACAGATGGTGCTCTGTTTGCATCAAGAATTTGTTGAAATTTCAATGCATCCATTCTTCCCTCTACCCATGAAATGTTCCCGGTGGCATTGGCTGCAACACAACCCCAAAGCATGATTGATCCACCCCCATGCTTAATGGTTGGTGAGATGTTCTTTTCCTGAAATTCTGTGCCCTTTTTTTCTCCACACATACCTTTGACCATTGTGGCCATAGAGTTCTATTTTAACCTCATCGGTCCACAGGACTTGTTTCCAAAATGCATCATGCTTGTTTAGATGTCCTTTAGCAGACTTCTGACATTGAATTTTATGGAGATGACGCAGGAGAGGTTTTCTTCAGAGGACATGAAGACCATATTTGTGCAGGAGTCTCTGAACAGTAGAACAATGTACCACAACTCCAGAGTCTGCTAAATATTTCTGAAGATCTTTTGCAGTCAAGCAGGTGTTCTAATTTACCTCGAGTAATCCTACAAGCAGTTCACACTTAAATTTTGTTTGGTCTTCCAGACCTTATCTTGATCTCCACTGTTCCTGGTAACTGCCATTTCTTAATTACATTTAGCACTGAGGAAAGGGCAACTTGCAAACGCTTTGCTATCTTCTTAGATCTTCTCCTGCTTTGTGGGCCTCCATCATTTTCAGAATGCTCGGCAGCTGCTTAGAAGAACCCATTGCTTCAGTTTTTTGGCACAAGGTTAGAGGAGGCTGGGTATTTATAAAGCTGGGAAATTTGCATCACCTGGCCTTTCCTAACGATGATGGTGAAAAAACCATAACCCCAACAGGCTAAGTAAGGTCTGAGACCTTGGTCAAAGTTACTGAGCACACAAATCTCCAAGGGTGCCCAAACTTTTGCATCGGTCCATTTTCCCTTTTGTAATTTTTTTTTTTTTAAAAAATTGCCAAAAATACAAAGGAAATGCGTCATCTTTAACTTCAGGCCTTTCAGAGATCATTTAATCTTCAACTTGTTTAAAGTGTTCACAATAACAGTAATATTGACCAGGGGTGCATATGCATATATATATATATATATATATATATATATATATATATATATATATATATATATATATATATATATATATATATATATATATATATATATATATATATATATATATATATATATATATATATATATATATATATATATATATATATATATATATATATACACATACACACACACACAGTACAGACCAAAAGTTTGGACACACCTTCTCATTTAAAGAAATTTCTGTATTTTCATGACTATGAAAATTGTACATTCACACTGAAGGCATCAAAACTATGAATTAACACATGTGGAATTATATACTTAACAAAAAAGTGTGAAACAACTGAAAATATGTCTTATATTCTAGGTTCTTCAAAGTAGCCACCTTTTGCTTTGATGACTGCTTTGCACACTCTTGGCATTCTCTTGATGAGCTTCAAGAGGTAGTCACCGGAAATGGTCTTCCAACAATCTTGAAGGAGTTCCCAGAGATGCTTAGCACTTGTTGGCCCTTTTGCCTTCACTCTGCGGTCCAGCTCACCCCAAACCATCTCGATTGGGTTCAAGTCTGGTGACTGTGGAGGCCAGGTCATCTGGCGTAGCACCCCATCACTCCCCTTCTTGGTCAAATAACCCTTACACAGCCTGGAGGTGTGTTTGGGGTCATTGTCCTGTTGAAAAATAAATGGACCAACTAAACGCAAACCGGATGGAGTAGCATGCCGCTGCAAGATGCTGTGGTAGCCATGCTGGTTCAGTACGCCTTCAATTTTGAATAAATCCCCAACAGTGTCACCAGCAAAGCACCCCCACACCATCACACCTCCTCCTCCATGCTTCACGGTGGGAACCAGGCATGTAGAGTCCATCCATTCACCTTTTCTGCGTCGCACAAAGACACGGTGGTTGGAACCAAGGATCTCAAATTTGGACTCCTCAGACCAAAGCACAGATTTCCACTGGTCTAATGTCCATTCCTTGTGTTCTTTAGCCCAAACGAGTCTCTTCTGCTTGTTGCCTGTCCTTAGCAGTGGTTTCCCATCAGTTATTTTACCATGAAGGCCTGCTGCACAAAGTCTCCTCTTAACAGTTGTTATAGAGATGCGTCTGCTGCTAGAACTCTGTGTGGCATTGACCTGGTCTCTAATCTGAGCTGCTGTTAACCTGCGATTTCTGAGGCTGGTGACTCGGATAAACTTATTCTCAGAAGCAGAGGTGACTCTTGGTCTTCCTTTCCTGGGGCGGCCCTTATGTGAGCCAGTATCTTTGTAGCACTTGATGGTTTTTGCAACTGCACTTGGGGACACTTTCAAAGTTTGCCCAATTTTTCGGACTGACTGACCTCATTTCTTAAAGTAATGATGGCCACTCATTTTTCTTTACTTAGAATTTGTATTATGGCAAGAAAAAAGCAGCCAACAGTCTATTCAGTAGGACTATCAGCTGTGTATCCACCAGACTTCTGCACAACACAACTGATGGTCCCAACCCCATTTATAAGGCAAGAAATCCCACTTATTAAACCTGACAGGGCACACCTGTGAAGTGAAAACCATTTCCGGTGACTACCTCTTGAAGCTCATCAAGAGAATGCCAAGAGTCTGCAAAGCAGTCATCAAAGCAAAAGGTGGCTACTTTGAACAGTGAGGGCGTGGGTCAGAGGATTCTGTAGGGGCATGTCTTTAGGCTACTCTGAAACAGTGAGCCACACCCCCTTAAGACCATAAAAATTAGTACTAAAAGAAGTTCCATATCTCTGGAACCTGATGCCAGTGAGGTGTCACTTACCGAGCTGCTTTCTGTAATTTTGATAAAATGACTTCTCAGCAGGAGAGAATCACTAGAGGACTAGTAAACCTGCTGCCTTGTAGTCCTTCATATTCATGAGCTCTGTATAACCCCGCCCCCATCAGATTGGCAGCTTTCTGCCTATGCACAGTGTACACAGAAAGCTGTGAATCAGTGGCGTGGGCGGGGTTATACAGAGCTCAGTAGTCAGAGAACTGCTAGATCTGCAGCAGGGAAAAACAGGAATTTTATCAAAACGGTAGCAGCCCAGTAAGTGAAACATCACTGGAATCATGGTCTCTGCCTCAACATTATGTGATTCTCAGATTACATAACAAAAACTGGGTTAAAGATTCCCTTTCACAATTTTTCAGTTCTGATGACTGGGAGAGGAAGCTGTCAATCACTTCACGGTGCATAATGTCTCCAAACAATCCCCTACAAGTACATGCCATCCCCATCACTGAGATCTCGTTACTAGATGACCTTCTGCTAATAAAAGAGACAAGCAGCAGCCACATTAATGAGCAAGAGGACACAATTGTGAGAGGCAGAGGCCACGATCCTGCGTTAAAGTGGATAAATCTCCCATTTTCGCAGTGCACATAAATACATCCGCACTCTTCTTTCAGGATTTCTTACCGCACAATGGTAAGAAGTAGTGTGTGGGCTCCAGAGTAATTACAGTGCTCTGAAGTATCATCGTTATGGTAATTAGTACTCCCACTGAATGCTATTTATTTGCTCAGCTTGTTTATTACTGCTTTCTCGCAGCCTGTTAAAGGGGAAATATTGCCAAAGGGTCTTCACATACTGTGCAGTCAAATCACGGTTTATTCACGCAATTCCCAAAAAATGGCAATGAAAACGGCATGGTTCTGCTGCATTTTCTCACAAACACAAGGCGTTTTGCAGAAAGTTTATAATAGTTGCAGCAATAAACTGCAATGTCTGCACCCGGAAATGCAGCAGAAACGCATTGCACATCTTATCCCATGACTTCCTATGACATTTTGCAAGTTCTATGCACATGGTCAGGATTTTTTCTGTGCGGATTTTAGGTGCGTTAGAAAACACAGCATGACCATTTCTTATGCGTTTCCGCATGCTGATTAGATTATACAATGCATTGGAAAAACGTGCGTAAAATGCTCCGGAAAATTTCTGCATCGTGGGCACATAGCAAAAAAATTGGTGGGGGGCTTGGGAAAGCTCAGATTCCCTTAAGGCTATCTACAGTCATGGCCAAAAGTGTTGGCACCCTTGAAATTGTTCCAGAAATAATTATTTCTCCCTGAAAATTATTTCAACTACACATGTTTTGTTATACACGTTTATTTCCTTTGTGTGTATTAGACAGAATTTCACATAAAACCCCAAATATGGGCAGAACAAAATTGTTGGCACCTTTCCAAAATTGTGGGTAAACAACTTTGTTTCACGCATTTGATGCTCATTCAAACTCACCTGTGGCAAGTAACAGGTGTGAGCAATATGAAAAAAATCACACCTGAAACCAGATATAAAGGGGAGTAATTGACAATATTTGCATTGTGCATGTGTGCCACACTAAGAATGGACAACAGAAATAACTGTGAGGACTTGAGAGTCAAAATTGTTTAACAATAGCAACAATCTCAAGGTTACAAGTCCATCTCCAAAGATCTTGATGTTCCTTTGTCCACAGTGAGCAACATAATCAAGAAGTTTACAATGCATGGCACTGTAGCTAATCTCCCTGGATGTGGACGGCAGAGAAAAATTGATGACGGGTTGCAACACAGGATAGTCCGGATGGTGAATAAGAAGCCCCAATCAAGTTCCAAAGAAATTCAAGCTGTCCTGCAGGCTCAGGGTGCATCAGTGTCAATGTGAACTATCTGTCGACATTTGAATGAAATGAAATGCTATGGCAGGAGACCCAGGAGGACCCCACTGCTGACACAGACATAAAAAAGCTAGACTGCAGTTTGCCAAAATGTACGCAAGTAAGCCAAAATCCTTTTGGGAAAGCATCTCGTGGACAAATGAGACCAAGATAGAGCTTTTAGGTAAAGCATATCATTCTACTGTTTACCGAAAATGGAACAAGGCCTACAAAGAAAAGAACACAGTACCTACAGTCAAATATGGTGGAGGTTCAAAGATATTTTGGGGTTGTTATGCTGCCTTTGGCACATGTGCCTTGACTGTGTGTAAGGCATCATGAAATTCTAAAGATTACCAAAGGATTTTGGGTCACAATGTAGTGCCCAGTGTCAGAAAGCTGAGATTGTGTCCCAGGTCATGGGTCTTCCAACTGGACAATGACCCCAAATACACTTCAAGAAGCCCCCAGAAATGGATGGAAAAGCTCTGGAGAGTTCTGAAGTGGGCAGCAATGAGTCCAGATCTAAATTCCATTGAACACCTGTGGAGAGATCTTAAAATTGCTGTTGGGAGAAGACGTCTTCACATATGAGAGACCTGAAACAGTTTGCAAAAGAAGAGTGGTCCAAAAATCCAGTTGAGAGTTCTAAGAAGCGATTGATTGCAGTTATTTTTTCCAAAGGGTGTGCAACCAAATATCAAGTTGAGGGTGCCAACAATTTTTTTTTCTTGGGAGGGGTTTTGTGTTAAATTATGACTAATTTGCCTGTTCATTTTTTGGGTTGTTCCAACACACACAAAAGGAAATAAACCTGCGTATAATAAAACGTGGGTAATTGCAATATTTTTGGGAGAAATATTTCATTTTCTGGAACAATTTCAAGCCCCTGACTGTATAATTCTCTTCATAACAAGTTTTTTTTTTTTTCTTTTTGGTAACTGCATAAGCTAAAAAAACAATTTGACAACTGCTGCAACAATATGCTAATTAGTGGATGACTAGTCATGGAGGCATTATGTTCCCCAGACCAGTCATCCCATTAATCTTGTTATCCGATGTAGACGTGAGTGACAAGATCTCCAACAGAAGTGTCACCGATGTTTTTTTGTGACATACGGCATACAAAAATAAATAAATAAAAATTGGGGGATAAAAACCAAAATATATCTTAAGCAAATTAACGACACCACTAGCAAAGCTAGTCGTAAGGCTACCCTATAGTGATACATTTAAATGAAAAGGCCATGCACCCCAACAACAGCTGAACCTTTGAGGGTTTGAGAAGCAAGACACATCCCTCACCCACAACCTGAAAGCTTTGGGTATACAAGTTTCTCCCTGAAGAGTAAAAAAGGTGCTTGTCCCACTGACCGGTGGTTCCTCCTGACCCCATCAGGCACATGTCGCCGGCAAGCATTTAGGGTTTCTTAATGTGGAGAGGGAACTATGGTTTGACTCCTAAAAGGATAAAGGATTCTGCCTAATCTCCCCACCCACCCCCAATATATTTGCTGCTAGGCAGGCTCGGACTGGCCCACAGGGGAGCAGGTGATTTCCCTGGTAGGCCCCTCAGCCATCTTTATGTGCTTTAGTTGGCAAAATCTACTTGATTTACTATGAGCAAGGGCAGCATCTCATCATTAATTTTACTTAGTTTATTATTACATAGAAATAGAGGTGAAAAATTCCGAATGAGGGTCAGGTGATATTTGCATGTAGATGAACAGTGGGCCCTCCCTAGAGTCAGTGTTACTGGTGGGCCCTTGACACCTCAGTCTAATATTGCCACTAGGGGAGGGCAGTAAAAACTTATACCTGTTAGATGGTAGGCCGATCAGTGTGTTCAGGTGACATATACATAGCCTCTTAAGAGCTCGTTTACATGTTGCAGCCGCAGTGCATTTTTTTGGGCCACAGCTGCATCAAAAATGCTTTAATTTCCCATGATTTTCCAAAAATTGTTGCAAACACATTGAATTGTACAGAGAATTCACAATTTTTACAAAAGGTTGCAGGGGTCGTATCAATTTCCAAACAACCAGGACTTCACCTAACAAATAGTGCATTAAGTCGCCGTCTCAATACCAGTCATGGTCCACAGGTCCAACCAAAGTGCACAGGTCATAAATTCGGTAAGGAAATCTACAGAAATTATCTCCTCCGAGAATTACCATGTAGTATTTTTTTGCTGCCTTTTGTGCGACCTTTTGTGGCCCATGACCCATCGGTGGCCTGTAGAATAAAAACTCCCCATCGAGGAGCAGGACCAACATAATATTGACCAAAGTACTATACACGTACATGACCACCAGATATAGTCACAAGTTCAGAAAGTAATGAGGTCGCCTAACATTCAGACAATTTTTGTAAAAGTTTATCATCTAGAATTCTTCTCTGGATTGCTCGGTATTTTTTTGCCTCGACATCCTGAGAACAACCGCCTGGAACAAAGAATGAAATGTGAGAACGCGTCTCATCCGATTGGTTTTACATCGCTGCCAGAACACACAGACACATTTTAATCATCCATAAAACGAGGCAGAATAAAGTGAAGCTAAATTACTCCACTTGTTCCCAGCCAACAGCGCTAATTTATCTGTGGAAGTGACCGGCGAGCCCTTAAAAGGTGATCTAGAAGACCATCTGTTTCAATTACGCAGCCGCCAACCTTCCGACCCTTATTTCGGCCAAGAATTACTCAGCGAAGAATCAGCCTCAACCAAGGTGCATTTCAAGGTTACGACTAATGTGTGATTCAGCAACTCAGAGAAAAAAAACATTATACACGAGGAGCAAGGTCATCAGATGCAGCGTTTTACTGCTGGGAAACAAAATGATCCACCGGAAATAGAGGATGAAGCCGACCATAAACGTGAAGGTTGTCGTACGCGACCCTAGCAATTTTCTGATTGTTGCCTTGTAAAAGGTCTATACACCATTAGTTCTTCTGGATCAGATGTAGAGATGAACGATCATGCATTATAATTCATACTGATTGTGGAGGGTCTGGCTTCTAAACCCCCCCCCCGCCGATCAGTTGTTCTTTTGGGGAGGTAAGATATTGTAGCAGGCAAGTTGCACTTCAGGGAACGCAGTATTACATGGCGGCCATTTAAATGGATGGGCCAAACATGTAATCTTTACAGCCTTTGTCCTGAAAGTGCAGCTGGGAGCGGCCCCACTCCGTCCCCCGCCTTCCCCCGGGAGCGGCCCCACTCTGTCCCCCGCCTTCCCCCGGGAGCGGCCCCACTACGTCCCCCCGCCTCTTTAATTGACAGCTCACAAGCAGTCGGTTCTGCAGCGCTTCAGCGCAAAGTGCTAGTGCGTGCTAACAGTTGCTGCTCACAGTATAGTGAGCTGAGCTTGTAGCAGCTCCGGGCGCACCTCTATGACTGAAAAACGTCCTGTCAAGTAAAAAACCATCTCTATCAGTAGAGCTGTCGAGACATAACAAAAAGGTGGGGTGGAGGGAGTCCTGTCTGTGGCCTCTTCAGAGGAAGTGGGGGAGCTGGTTTCTCCACACCTGCTTGCCAGTCTTCCATACTGGCTACAGGTGCATCAGACAGGCGAGCTTTCAGTTCAGCACAGTCAAGACATTGAGCAATAGCAGGTGGAAGTGTGAGAATGGAAGTTCCTGCACCTATAGTGCTGGCAAAATACTGAATATCAATCACCCACTTATTACAAATGGATAGCAAATTGCAGATTAGAATAAGAATCAGGACAGTTCCTGGATATATTAGACTGGTATGTTCAGCAGTTTGGTATGAGGGCAGCAAAAAAATAGCAACTTGACCATAATTGTTGTGACAAACTGTGCATCCACCTAAACCTGCAACTTTGTGGACTCTGTGTAAATTCTCACTTATTTTGTGTATCCTGAGCACTCATTTTCATGCTTAGTCATAGACAGAGCGCCATTACTAACGTTCTGGTAGCAGAACATTTTCTCTTGACAGTCACTGACTGGGATCATCACTCCTCCTCCTCCTCCTCCTCCTCCTCACAGCCGGCATTTAATTAGCAAACAGTAATGCAGGTGTATCCAAAACACACCGTGGAAGCGAGAAGGCTCCTACATCAGACTTCCCTTTCGGAGACCATCTGCCAACGGACTCTGCAGAATTATGCAAACACAGGTTTTCCCTAGGTCAATAGTAAAAACCTCAGCAGCCCAGAACGATTATATTTGATTGTATTATCTTTAGCTATGTTACTTATGACTGTTGTATATGAACCTCTGAATTGTAAAGTGCTGCGGAATATATTATTTAGATAGCGCCCATCACTTGGCTTCCTGCAAAACGTAATAAAACCTGCACAATGGTGGAATGGCAAAAATGGAACGATATTTATATTAAAAAAGAAAAAAAAAAAAGTGTGATTTCTCTTGCGGAAGACTAGAGCAAGAAGCGATCCAGAGCCTTTCCATCGACCGCACACGGCATACCTAGTGTGAATGGAAACTTAGGAAGAGAGACAGAACTTTGACCTTCAAGTAAAGATTTATATAGTAAACCATATAGAAGCCTCGAGAAGATAAGATAGAGATATACATATATATTCTTATTTCCTCATCTGGACTTTGGTTAAATTGATAAAAGTAAAAATCAATGTATGAAACCATGATATATGATGTATGTTAATGCAAACTTATGGAAAAGCAGCAGGAGACGGGGCCGGTGCCCCACTTTAACTCAGTGTATAGCAAATTTTTGGGTCACGTCAACCCTAAAAGACCGTTCTGTTAAGTGCTGAGGATACAGTGAGCAACTTCAGCAGCCGGTGTCTGCAGGAGAGATTATTCTGGAGTCCTGCACTCATTAACCAGTATAACGGCTTCTGCACTTTACAGACACATATAAAAACGGCAACTATCACTTTTTGCGCAGTGTCAATATGGAAAAAAACAAAAGGGGCGCCGCCGACGCTCAAAATGGATAACCACTTTGTAAGTAGGAATTTTTTAAGCTTAGTTGCCAATAAGCACTCGACCTATTGCAAGAGGCCGTAACAGGGAGTCACGCATAAACAACAAGTGAAACCCTACTTTTGGGGAACCTTAATCCCCCAATCATCCTTTACATCACAGAAATCTGTTTTACCCCCCCACAAAAAAAAAAAAAAAAAAAAGTCTCCCTAAACTCAATCCCTTTATGGTCCTGTCTTACCACGCATAAACCGTGAAAGGGAAAGTCAGCACAAAATGACTGTTCAAACCAAGCACAGGCGCTCAACGGCTCTGTGCATCTTCCGCTCATGTGGCTTTGGCAGTACAGGAGCCAGATGAGGGCAGGGATATCAATTAAGGAAGAGAAAGACGGCAGAAGGTGCACAGAACCATGTCAGGAGAACGCAGAGGGCCTGTGCTTGGTTTGAACAGTCCAAAGAGTAAAATAGTATTGAAAGCCATAAGTGCGATCATTGATTCCAATGGTGACGGGTGTTACTGACATTGCAGAAAACTACAAGGCCCTATTGCATCTTTGTTTTTTCCAGTGATTGAAATATTTCAGGTCTGGCAGAAGTAAAAAAACAAATTTTTATAAAATGGAAACCATCGGCATGGCGTAAAAATTTTAACAGGTCAAATAAATGGACATTTATTAATAAAAAAAATATAAAAAAAACCACACCACACACGATAAAGCAGAATAAAAAGTAAAGATACAATTATTTCATGTACATATTCCATAACAGCGCGGGGATGGTGTGCCCGGCTGTGGCACCGCCATTCCTTAAATGAATAAAAATTTTGGGATATTGTGACCCGGGGCAAAGTCTGCGTTTTTCCTCATCTCTAGAGCATTGGTAATTACATTGGATATCAGCGTGGGTCCTTCAGTCTGCTCGTGTTTCCAGAACAATATGGTCAATAGGAAACATCTGATGTGGGGGATTAACTGGAAATTAAGGTCACGAGGTGAATCAATACATTAAAAATTAAAAAATATTACATACATATTATATATATATATATATATATATATATATATATATATATATATATATATATATATATATATATATATATATATATATATATATATATATATATATATATATATTTTTTTTTTTTTTTTTTTTTTTATTATATGCAAAGTATTATGCATTTTTTTTTTTTTTTTTTTTGTGGGTGGTGGTGAAGAGAATTAGATAGTCTATGGTTCCTCCTTAGAGCACTGCATGGGGGGGACCTCCGTAACACGACATGGGAACACAGAGTGACTCGCCCCCTGGGCCGTGGGGCACCCGGAACCGGGCGCCCCCTGGGCCGTGGGGCACCCGGAACCGGGCGCCCCCTGGGCCGTGGGGCACCCGGAACCGGGCGCCCCCTGGGCCGTGGGGCACCCGGAACCGGGCGCCCCCTGGGCCGTGGGGCACCCGGAACCGGGCTTCTGTACGATGCTGGGGGTAGTAGTGGCAACCCGATCCCGTGGCTCAGGGTGGTCAGACCAAATGGCGGCAGTCTATTTATCAGTGTTTGGAATGTCCGACTACGCCACCCGTGGATTGCGGTCAGGGATGACGGCCGCTGCAAAGCGGACCGCTGAGGCTGGTGTTGGTGTGCAGCACAGGGGTAGGATAACTCCCCACGGGAAGAGTGTAGCCTCAGGGCAGTGTAATAGGATGCTGGGGGTGATGGTGCTGGCGCAGCATAAATCACAGCGAGTCCAATGATGCAGTCCAGGGTCTTTTACTCACAGTTGTTATCCAAGTCACTTCTGTCAGCAATGACTGCCCAAGCCGTGCTGCGTCCACCAGGTGAGGAGCTCTGTCAACCCCCAGGCAATTCAGGAGTATGGCACAGGACCCCCTTCTATCCTTTCTCCGGCCTCTCGTGCCCCACCAGTGACCACGCTTCTGTCCGGCTGCCTCGGGCCTTCTCTTGGTGAAACTTGGTGCCAGTTTCCCTGACCCTATGTGGTGCCTTCCTAGCGGGTGTAGCGAGGGGTCGCACCAATAAATGATCACGACCTCCGGTTCTTGGCTGAGGGATGATTTACCTCCAGCAACTTGGGAATCCGGTACCCTTCTGCGGCCTGACCCTTCACCCGATATAACGCGGGCTTGCAACGGTTGCTGTCCATTCTGCTCTCTTAGGGTCCCTTCTGCCTTCTTGTTTCTGGAGCCTTTCTACTCCTCTGTCTCTCCTCTTTCCTTCCTTCTCCTCTTCTGCTCTCTGGCACCGGCCTTTTCTCTAGGCCTGCCTCGTGGAGCTGAGCTCAGGCTGAGCCTCTGCTCCCTGTCACCTCTCTACTGTACTGACTACTGAACCAAGATGGCCCCCACTTTTTATCTGCTTCTCTGTGTCTGAGCTCCGGTGACCAGCACCCAATGAGCTCCTTCCTGTGCTCCAGAAACCGTCCCCTACTGCTCCTACACCACTGGGTTCTCTCCCCCCTCCCCACTCCAGCTAGGGACATGGTCAGTTGTGCCTGCATAAATGGGAGCACCGTCGAGCTGTCCCCCGGAAATGAGGAGTGTGTGTATGTAGCTAACTGAGCCCTGGTCCATACTCCATCCTTACCTGGAAGTGGAATACCACCTCTGGTTGAGGTGCAATACCCCTGTAGCAACAGAACCCTCGGGGCGCCACAAGAGCATTATACAAAATGAAGGCACATTTTTTACCATTTCAGCTGGAATGATATCAGAATGTACTCACGTGGAGTACATATGATGGCAGTGATGGGTCAGCTCAGCACCGGTGCCTCACTAACTGGAGATAAGCAGCTGCAAGAGATAGTTCTGATAAACAAGACACAGAGGAGGAGACAGGAGCTGACCCATCACTGCCATCATCTGTACTCCTAATGATTACATCCTGGTATCAATTCAGCTGAAAGCAGACCGGAAAACAAATTAGGGGGTTTGAAAGCAACTTGCATGCAATTTTATTACAGGAAATTAAGACAAATGTCCTAATAAACCGATTTGCAAAGTTTCATACCTTTCCATGCAGGACAAATAAAAAGATATAAAGTTTAGTTATTCTTTAACTGGAGCAAAAATTATTTTTGCAATTGGGTTTCATTAAAAATGTTAGTTTGTCTTGTATATTGTCTGAGTTGCTCCGTCTATTGATGACTGCAGAATGAGTTAACTGAGGATTTGTCAGTGAGCTCGATCTTTGATGAGAGTTTCCTACTCTTGGATTAAGGTTACTCTGAGTCTGTGGACTTCGACTACAGCATAAGTTTAGAGAGCCTCCATATAACCCCACACAGGCATATACTGAGGCACAGGGAATCCTGCACTGTCTCACACTGACAATTCTCCGCCACAAATCTGGAAGGACGATTACACTGAAGAATATGGATGAACGAGGTGTCAGTTTATGGTCTCGGTAAAGCAAACGTTGCGGTCACAGCCAGGAGTCGCGTTTACTTCTGAGTCACGGGTGAGGTGCTGAAATATCATCTGCAACTCCAATTACTTGCAGCAGCTCTGAGGAGGTCCTGCGTCCTCTTACAAGTCCAGACATTGGAGCAATCCCAGAGAGAGAAGGATCTATCATTTTTAGGATAATGAACAGAATGCGAGACATGGCATAAAGACTGACACAGAAGCAGCACATACATTTTATGTTCCATTCAGAGTGGAAAGTTGTATTATCACCCATAACAGGATAAGATAATTTGATTTCTGGGGGGTAAGTCTACTGGGACCCTCCCAGATCCCCCAAAAAAACACAGACCTCTTTAGAGATCACCATACGCTGTTTTCTCCACCAGTCCCATAGAGAATCAATAGTGTGGTGTTTAATATGGAGGAGCAAATATTCAGAATTGGTGGGTGACCAGCAGTCATATTGCCCAGAGAGTTAACACTTAACCTTTAAACTTGCTACAACCCCTTTAAAGCAATGCAGTCCTACTGATTCTCAATAATCCCTTATGTAATTCAGGAAGAGCCAAATAAAATGTGACTTACGGCGTAAAAAGACAGATTCACTTTAGGTTGAATATTCTGGGATTACATTGTTTTCCACATACATCTTCACAGTAAAGATTAATTTCTCTATGTGAATAACATTCTGTCGCCACTAGAGGGAGCTTAGGAGCTTATTGCATACAGGGTTCAATATATGCACAGCCGGCTCCCCCTAGTGGCGGCAAATATTATTTAACACTATAAATATCAATGAAATTTGGAACCATCAGAAAGTTCCATTAAATAATCTGAGCATCATTTTTTGGTCATTTATCTTTATGATTTCTTTAGTCTTTCTATGCTTTAGTCTTGTAGATGTGGGGTCTCTGTGCAGAAGCAGTTAACAGCTGGGGGCCTTTTTATACGGCTGAACAAATGTGGCGTGATTGCAGGCGATATTGGATAATAATGCTGATTACTGCGATGATGGAGAGAGCGGAGATGTCAGACGTACGGGAACAATGCAGCAGATGGGACACAGGCACAGATATTGATCACGTTACTGTACGAGCATCTGACTCCGCAGCCTGAAGAAGGGGCGGCGGGGTCCGGCAAGAATCTGTTTGTATCACAGCAGCGATATATCAGATAAGGATTGTCCCGAATCCCAAATCTCTGATTTTATGGCAGCCTGCTTTCTGGCCAAGGAAACAGCTGAAGTGTCCATTACAATGTATCAGTCTAAACCATCACAGCAGCTTAGTCCTTGCCATGGGTGATACACTGTGCAGATACATTTGTTACATGCAGATTTTGTTGAGGAGGTCGCCCTAAATATTGCAAAGTGCGAATCCGCAATGAAAAAGTCTTCACGCATTTTGGGCTATTATAGATAAACTAGATGCGACCGGGCGCAATCAGCAAAGCGGTGTTTAAATTTGGCGGCAATATCGCTGATTGGTCGTGGCCAATCAGCGAATCGCATTAGTGAGGACCGGCGAGCGGCGTTGCCTGTGTGGGTACTTCGGCTGCGAGCAGCCGGGAGATGAGCAGCTGCTAGCAGCAAAAGTATCCAGACCGGCGGCGCAGCTCCCCGGTCCTCACTTCACACTTGCCGCTGATCTCCCGACGGTAGCCACATGGAGGTCAGCAGCGCCACCGGTCAGGGTAGTTCTGCTGCGCCGGTCATCTCCCAGCCGCATCGCCGCTGACCTCCGTGCGGCAGATGAGCCGCTAACGGCCGCCATCTTTTACTGAAATCCTGCGTCGCTGATTGGCCGCAGCCGGACCAATTAGCGACGCGGGATTTCCTGGACAGAAGGACAGACAGGATAAGACGATTATACACAGTACAGACCAAAAGTTTGGACACACCTTCTCATTTAAAGAAATTTCTGTATTTTCATGACTATGAAAATTGTACATTCACACTGAAGGCATCAAAACTATGAATTAACACATGTGGAATTATATACTTAACAAAAAAGTGTGAAACAACTGAAAATATGTCTTATATTCTAGGTTCTTCAAAGTAGCCACCTTTTGCTTTGATGACTGCTTTGCACACTCTTGGCATTCTCTTGATGAGCTTCAAGAGGTAGTCACCGGAAATGGTTTTCACTTCATAGGTGTGCCCTGTCAGGTTTAATAAGTGGGATTTCTTGCCTTATAAATGGGGTTGGGACCATCAGTTGTGTTGTACAGAAGTCAGGTGGATACACAGCTGATAGTCCTACTGAATAGACTGTTCAAATTTGTATTATGGCAAGAAAAAAGCAGCTAAGTAAAGAAAAACGAGTGGCCATCATTACTTTAAGAAATGAAGGTCAGTCAGTGCGAAAAATTGGGCAAACTTTGAAAGTGTCCCCAAGTGCAGTTGCAAAAACCATCAAGCACTACAAAGAAACTGGCTCACATGAGGACCGCCCCAGGAAAGGAAGACCAAGAGTCACCTCTGATTCTGAGGATAAGTTTAGCAGAGTCACCAGCCTCAGAAATCGCAGGTTAACAGCAGCTCAGATTAGAGACCAGGTCAATGCCACACAGAGTTCTAGCAGCAAGAGACTTGTTTGGGCTAAGGAACACAAGGAATGGACATTAGACCAGTGGAAATCTGTGCTTTGGTCTGATGAGTCCAAATTTGAGATCTTTGGTTCCAACCACAGTGTCGTGCGACGCAGAAAAGGTGAACGGATGGACTCTACATGCCTGGTTCCCACCGTAAAGCATGGAGGAGGAGGTGTGCTGGTGTAGGGGTGCTTTGCTGGTGACACTGTTGGGGATTTATTCAAAATTGAAGGCATACTGAACCAGCATGGCTACCACAGCATCTTGCAGCGGCATGCTATTCCATCCGGTTTGCGTTTAGTTGGACCATCATTTATTTTTCAACAGGACAATGACCCCAAACACACCTCCAGGCTGTGTAAGGGCTATTTGACCAAGAGGGAGAGTGATGGGGTGCTACGCCAGATGACCTGGCCTCCACAGTCACCAGACTTGAACCCAATCGAGATGGTTTGGGGTGAGCTGGACCGCAGAGTGAAGGCAAAAGGGCCAACAAGTGCTAAGCATCTCTGGGAACTCCTTCAAGATTGTTGGAAGACCATTTGCGGTGACTACCTCTTGAAGCTCATCAAGAGAATGCCAAGAGTGTGCAAAGCAGTCATCAAAGCAAAAGGTGGCTACTTTGAAGAACCTAGAATATAAGACATATTTTCAGTTGTTTCACACTTTTTTGTTAAGTATATAATTCCACATGTGTTAATTCATAGTTTTGATGCCTTCAGTGTGAATGTACAATTTTCATAGTGATGAAAATACAGAAAAATCTTTAAATGAGAAGATGTGTCCAAACTTTTGGTCTGTACAGTATATTAGATGGGAAACAATTTGCAGCCAATATGCAACACTTAGGCTATGTGCCCACGATGCAGAAATGAAGCAGAAAATTTCTGCAGCATTTCTGCATCTCCCTGGCAGAAAAAACGCATGCAGATTGACAAGCGCTTTCCAGGCGATAGCATCACACAAACAGCATGGATTTATATAGTGTGACCGTAAAAATAAAATAAAGCTATACTCACCCCCGATGCCCCGGCGTGGCTGCAGCGCTGCTTCCTGGCTGCCGGCATATCGCGAGACAGAGCGGTGAAGGGCCTGCGGTCACATGACTGTGACGTCACCGAAGGTCCTTCAGCGCTGCCGGCATGCAGAGAAGCCTTCGGAAAAGTGAGTATAAACTTTATTTATTTTATTCTTTTTTTTTACAGGTACAATGGTACCCAGGTCTGGATGAGAGTCTTCTCTCCTCCAGACTTGGGTACCATCCGCACATTTTAACGCATATAGAATCCGCTTGTCAAATGTACAGACGTGCATTCTATGCATCTCAATGCAAGTCAATGGCGTCCATTCCGCTGCGCTTCCGCAAAATTAAATGACATGCTGCGGATTTTTGTACGCAGCATAAACGCTGCGGAAAAATCCGCAGCATGTGCATAGAACATGCGGAATCTCCTTGGGGACCATGGGGGGCGGATTACCTAGCGTTTCACAAGCGTTTACGCTGCGGAAATTCCGCAGCATAAACGCTTGAAAAACGCTACGTGGGCACCCAGCCTCAGGCTATGTTCACACCTTGTGTTTTTTTCTGCAGAAAAACCTGCTTTCTTGGCAGTAAGGCTATGTTTACACACGTTTTGCTGCGTATTTTGCAGCAGATTTTTATGCAAGTTTTCAGCTGCGTCTAGCAGTAGCAGCAAAGTGTATGAAAAAACAGAATACTCTGTTCACACGTTGCTTTTTGTTGGCTTTGTATTTTCTGCTTTATGTTTTTTGGGGAAAAAAGAGAATGTCACTAATTTCAGCGTTTTCTTCACCCATAGGAAGTAATGGGTGGTGAATAAGACATTGCAAAAAACTCACCCGCGTTTATGATGGCAAAATAGAACGGGATTTTTTTTTTTTTTTTTTTTTTACAGAACTTTATGTACATGCCAAAATAGAGACAGAAGGACAGTGAAAAAGGCGCTGCAAAAACACAGGAAAACCTGCCTTTTTGGCAGTTATCCTGCCAGAGAAAAGTTGTCAGTAGATTTGCAGCAGAAAAACGGTGTGAACAGAGCCTAAAGAAGCAGGTTTTGCTGCGTTTTTGTCACTGTACATTTGTCTTTTGTGCCGCACAGACAAAAAAAAAAAAAAAACACACACACAAACACACAAACCTGATTCAACTTCAAGTTTTGGTACCAAAAATGAAGCAAAACTTGATACCTACGGTTTTGCACTACCCACTGGAATGGGTGAACAACACTGCATTTTGCAAAACCCAAGGTATTTGACAAAAAAAAAAAAAATAATAATGTGTGCGCATGAGAGTTCTGAAATAGACTTTGCTGGTGCTGTAAAACGCAGCTGAGAATTTATTTTTTAATGCAAAAAACACAACGTGTGAACATAGCCTAAAAGGGGCTTTCAGAATTTTCGAAAACTTGTCCCATGGCTATAGTTTTTTTTTTTTTGTTTCCTCCCCACCCTAAGGCTGGGCAAGGTATGGGACCGTTCATGTCTGAGGATGAATACCCTCAAGGAGAGGCTAGGCTTCTTTTTGGTGCATGTGCAATGGCATTTTTCTACTGGCTCTTCAGCTTGGACAGGTGCAGCTAGCCAGGATAAGCCAGGAAAAAAAGCATTACATATCGTATCCACATCACATAAATGCAGAAAATCTGTGTGTAAGGGTATGTTCACACATTCTTATGTACAGCACCATGGAATCAATGGCGCTATATAAATTAATAACAACAACAAGGGGTATTTGAGGAAAGTTCTACAACTGTCCTGACTTGAGCGGAGCTCACTGACTGCAGACATCGGGAGTAGTGGTGGAGATTCTGCGCTAGATCCGTGGAGTTTATCGTTTGTCTTGTATTTTTGGTTTGTTTTTTTGTGTGTGTTTTATTTTTACTTAAAAAACACACACACAAAGAGAAAAACAAGACAAAAAACTATAAACTCCCCGGATCGATTCTTGGATGCACTCATACCGTGCTGTGAATGATCTCTCATGCCAAATCGCCATGAAAAATAAAAAAATTCAGACGTGTGCTGCCCCATAGTATAAGATTGGGCCCAGTGCTATCCAATAAACCATCAGACGGCACTCGTCCGATGTATACACTCGTGTGAGCGAGCCCTAAATCCTCCACTTTCCTGCGCTCCAGGCCGACTACTCTTCCTATACAGATAGAACATAAGGCTCTGTTCACACCTCATTTTGTGTGTGTTCTCTGACTGAACAATACAGGTAGGTCTCATGTCGGCCATAAAAAAAAAACAGTTATATCCCATGATTTAATTATTTTTTTAATTATTTTTACAGTGTTAATCTGCATAGGAAGGCGTAGTAAACGTGAAGAAAAAAAATGCTGGCACAGATACGTAAGCCTTATGCAACACACCAAACAAAACGCGCGTCAGGGAAGGTATACGTGTTTATGTGCAAAAAAAAAAAAACATATGGATAGAAATATTTCAAGACATCGGCTGTGTGAACAGAACTAGCTCAATATGGGTTTACAACGAGTTTCTATACACTGACCGCAAGAGGAGAATTTTGTCAACAAAAATAATTAATACAGGGAATAAGATTAAAATGTCAAAACATGCTAGAATACACAGAATAAAAAACACAAAAAAAAAAAAACACGTTCTCCCAAAAACAAACATGAGGTGCAGACTCGGCAGATCTCGTCCTCTGCAGTCACTTCTGGAGTCGGGGACATCAAACAGGAGCGGAGTCTGGATGTGATTATTACAGGGCAGGAGCGGCGGAGCCTCAGAGGTGTGCAGCCTGACATGTCTGATGTGTAATACACACCGGCGTCTCCAGTGGAGTCACACTGAGGAGGAATTCTTCTGATCTTTCCACCAATTACAAATGTGACATCAACCTGCCAGAGAGCGACCACCGAATGTCACAATCCATCAGATCAGACTTTTCTGGACAGAAGATGTACAAAGGTCTTTTCATAAATTCCCGGGAGACACAAAAAAAAAAAAATTGTGCCCATCATTAGGTCTTTATAGGGATCGTAGCACCAAGTCTTCTGCTGACCTTACAGCTACATGATAAAATTTGTGCTGTCTGCAGCGACCACTAGGGGGAGCTTAGTGCATACAGGATGGCTCAGTGGTTAGAAAGCCGGTTTCCTCCCACACTTCATAGACCTACTAATAGGAAATTTCGACTGTGTGCTCCAATGAGGACAGTGGACTTTGGCCAATTCTTTTGGTATCAGCCATTACCCAAACTGGCAATTACCCATTGGGTTACTCTTCTCTCCGTTGAAAATGCAGAAGTCTTGGGAAAATGTTTAGAGTAGTCAAGAAACAGCCATCGGCCAAACAAGGGGTTCTCCAACTCCACTCACTTCCGCATCAGGAAGTCAACGAGTCCAACTCAAGCAGAGCTGCTGAGCTCACAAATTATCTGCAGCACTTTCGAAGTGACGTCAGCACTGCAGACAGTATCATACACGAGAACTCAGTGCTGGACCTGTGGAGGATGAGTAAAGCGCATTCCGCCCCCTTTAAAAACAAAGAAAGTTGCAATCGGAGGACTGGAGTTTTATGGAACAGGAAAACTCCTATACAGACAAAAACAATATAAAGTTTTGTATACAGAAGGCATCGCGCGGAGCCAAGAAGGAAGGTAACAGAGTATTTACACCATAAACAGGGCACTAAAAATAACAAAAACCAAGATTAAAAAAAAAAATAAAAATTATATATCCCTACAAGAAGTCGGATCACAGGAGATAAGAATCTGAGCTCATGTAAGACCGCCAGCGATGGGTAAAATAAAATAACAGCGCTGTTTATTCATCCGGCGGGACGCCATTGTCAGGACGCAGGTGTCACCACCACTTATTGATATAAAT